>NW_007729790.1:143570-144359 GCF_000696425.1 Galeopterus variegatus | reverse complement strand
ACCAATGCCTGGCGTCATGTGGTGCAGGTAGCCCCTTGGGCACCTTCATCCAACATGTTCTTGTATGAGACTTGGGACCGTGTTCTGACCCTGGCCAGAAAGAACGAGATTAGTCATGGGCCAGACCCCCCCTTAGGGTTCTACCCAACCATCTCTGCCCTAAAGCTTTGCTTCCATCCTGAGCATCAGGAAGGGGCAGAAAGGGATTGGGCGCAGTTCGATGAGGATAGAAAATAAAGAAACAAAGCTGCCAATGCAAGGCCCTGATCAAAGTTTAGCCAAAGGAGAGAAAGCGGCACCTGAAGAAATGGGGGAGGCTAGTCCACCTTTAAAAACACCCCTGGCAGAGCCGCAGGTTTTTCCTGTCATGGCTCACTGGGAACCCCCAGCGTCCGCAGCCCGTGAGGGGAAGCGGCCCCTCAGGCCTATCCAGTCAACGTTGTAAAATAAAAAAAAAAAAAAGGCTGTTGCTGAGGCCAGGACTTTATCCTCAGCCTTGCAGGATCAGACACAAAACTTAACCAAAGTCTTCAAGGCTTTTACTGCATTGATCCGCTCAGGAAACAATACTTCCCCACCCTTCAAGGGACAATGTTTTGGTAGCAGAAGACAAGGTCATTTTAAAAGCCAATGTCCCAAGGCTAAAGGCAAAAAACCCCCTTCATGCTCCCGCCTGAGTGCCATCAATATCAAAACCAGCTGGCACTGGCTCTAGAAGGGTATCTCGTGGTTGTTGATTGCCACTATGGCAACAATAAATGGGTCTCCACCTTCAAAGAGCTGTCATGG
>NW_007729790.1:143273-143534 GCF_000696425.1 Galeopterus variegatus | reverse complement strand
AAACCCCTGGTAGATGCCTACAATGTCTTCACAGACGGTGGCAAATCAGGGGCTACTGTAATTATTTACAACCCCCCCATGCACGATATCACAGGCGGCCCCCGCTACTCATTTTCACCACTGTGATGGGTCGGCACAATACAAAGAGCTGCTCGCTATACTCCTTGCCCTACAAAAGGTGCCAGACCCCATTAACCTTCTTACAGACAGCTTATATGCGGCCAATCTTCTCCCTGGGCTTCTGGGAGCCCACATTCGCTT
>NW_007729790.1:141394-142364 GCF_000696425.1 Galeopterus variegatus | reverse complement strand
TAAACATCCTAAATTTTTCCAAAAATGAACCCCTGTCTGCATTCTAGAAACACTGGTCAGCTCAACCACCATGCCCGGAAGTCCAAGTGTGGTGGAAAGACTCCTTAACAGGCCAGTGGAGGGACCCTGACCCGTTGCTAACTATGGGTCGAGAGTTTGGTTGTGTCTTCCCCCTCAGTGAGTCAACCTCTATATGGGTCCCAGCCAAAAATCTTAAGTTCTTGCCAGACACCCAGGAGTTTACTGAGGACCCTGAGGAGTTTATTGTTTGTATGTTTCAGACTGCATTATGAACCCTTTGTGGATGCTCCAAGTGGCCGCCCTCCTCAGGTCAACAAGGACAAGGGCCTCTGCCACCAGGGAAGGTCCCCAGGAGCCAGCCAACCAAACCTGGGAGGTCATGCAAGCCACATGGATGTGTCTATATCACATTAAAAAAAATTGATAACATCACTTTTTGAAGTTGTTTTACAGAATCGATGTGGACTAGATCTGTTGTTCTTACAGCAAGGAAGATTATGCGCTGCCCTCAAAGAAGAGTGCTGCTTCTATGCTGACCACTCTGGAGTGGTCAAGGATTCCCTAGCTAAGCTTAGAGAAGGATTAGAAAAGTGAAAAAAAACAAAAAACAAAAAAAAACGTGAAGCCAATAGTAATTGGTTCCAAAGCTGGCTTTCAAGTTCCCCATGGCTCACCACCCTGCTGTCCTCACTGGCGGGCTCCCTAGCCATTTTCATCTTGGGAACTTATGCCATTCGCCAGGTTGTGTCCCTTATAAGGCGCAACACCACTTCTCTCACAATGCTCACCCAGGTGGTAGAGGAGGTGGTCCATAATGAAAGCCCTGACAGCCCTTGGGTCAATATGACCCTTCAAAAAATCAACACCCAGTTATAAGGCTCCGCCCCACCCCCGCTTAGCTGGATAGTCAATGATGGGTAAGATTTCCAGAGGGAAACAACCTAAGACA
>NW_007729790.1:130593-140385 GCF_000696425.1 Galeopterus variegatus | reverse complement strand
CTTAAAAACTAACACCACCTTAAGTGACATTACAAATGGCGCCATTATGGGCCTACAAGGGTGTATTAACGTGGCAGCCTAAGAGGGTGCCAGGAGGAAGTAGGGTGGGGGTGTCTGCGGGAACCTTGCCTTAGCACTTATTGGCATAATACGTGCTTCTGTGCTCATGAACACTGCATGATTGCAATAGCTAGGCATTGAGACAGGATGCATGCCCTTGACCTTTAAGCTGTTAGGAGGATGTAAAAACCTCCCTTCCCTATTTGCCTTTAAAAGCAAGTGCTTGTGTGGTAATAAACGGAACTGCTCAACAGAACCCCTGCCGTGTCTGAGTGTCCTTTAACTGGGCTGGTTCGGGCCGGCAGTGTGCTCATGTCTCTTCACAGTTCTCTTCCCCCGTCTCCTTCCAAAGGGGACCAGAGGGAAAGAGGAATCCCAGGCCATTCGCTCACCCACCAAAAGGAATGAGGCTAGGGCTGTTCGGGTCGGCCAGCGGCGGACCTGACATTTCCTCCCATTCTGTGGGTTTTCTTTTCACTTTGTTGATTGTTTTCTTCACTGTACTGAAGTTTTTAGTTTCATATAATTCCATTTTTAAAAAATGGTTTTCTTTTGTTGCCTGTTCTTTGGGGTCTTATTCATAAAGTCTTTCCCAGTTCTACATCTTGAAGTGTTTTCCCTATAATTTCTTCTAGAAGTCTTATAGTTTCAGGTCTTATATTTAAGTAGTTAATCCATTTTGAATTGATTTTGGTATATGGTGACAGATGTAAGTCTAGTTTTATTTTTCTGCACCTGGATATCCAGTTTTCCTAACACCATTTATTAAAGAGGTTGTCCTTTCCCCAGTGTATTTTCTTGGTGCCTTTGTTGAAGATCAATTGAATGTAAGTACATGGATTGATTTTTGGATTCTTTATTCTGTTCCATTGTATTTATGCCAGTACCATGCTGTTTTGGTTACTATAGTTTTGTACTATAATTTGAAGTCAGATAGGGTAATGTCTCCAGCTTTATTTTATTTTATTTTATTGCTCAGGATTGCTTTGCCTATTTGGAGTCTTTTGTTATTCCTCATGAATGTCAGGATTGCTTTTTGTATTTTTGTGAAGAATATTATTGGTATTTTGATGCAGGTTTCTTTGAAACTATAGATTGCTTTGGATAATATGGACATTTTCACAATGCTAATTCTTCTAACTCATGCACATGGAATGTTTTTCCATCTTTTTGTGTCTTCTTTAATTTCTTTCAGCAGTGATGTATAGTTCAACAAGTTAGGTATAACAGGAAAGTATCTCAACATGATTGTTGGGTCTGCCGCAGGTCGACCGGAACAGCCCTAGCCTCCTTACCGGTCTCTCCCTTGGTGGGTGAACGAATGGCCCGGATTCCTCTTTCCCTCCAGTCCCTGTTGGAAGGAGAAGGGGGAAGAGAGCTGTGAAGAGAGGTGAGCACACTGCCAGCCCCAACCAGCCCATTAAAGGACATTCAGACACAGCAGGGGTTCTGTCAAGCAGCTCCATTTATTATCACACAAGCACTTGCTTTTAAAGGCAAATGGGGAAGGGAGGTTTTTACGTCCTCCAATCAGCTTAAAGGCTACAAGAGCATGCATCCTGTCTCAATGCCTAGCTATTGCAATCACGCAATGTTCATGAGCACGGAAGTGCGTATTTAGCCAATAAGGGCTAAGGCAAGGTTCCCGCAGATACTCCCACCCTACTTCCTCCTGGCACCCTCTTAGGCTGCCACGTTAATATGCCCTTGTGGGCCCATAATGGTGCCATTTGTAATGTTACTTAAGGTGGCCTTAGTTTTTAAGGCCCGACATCTTCCCCTTTTTGTTTTAATAAGGCAGCTGGAGGCGGCTAACCTTCCCAGCCTTGCCTCTATTTCCTCTGGTGGCTGTGCCTGTTTTAGGTTGTTTCCCTCTGGAAATCTTACCCATCATTGACTATCCAGCTAAGCGGGGGTGGGGTGGAGCCTTATAACTGGGTGTTGATTTTTTGAAGGGTCATATTGACCCAAGGGCTGTCAGGGCTTTCATCATGGGCCACCTCCTCTACCACCTGGGTGAGCATTACGAGAGAAGTGGTGCTGCGCCTTATAAGAGACACAATCTGGTAAATGGTGTAATACCCAAGATGATTAAGACAAGGAAAATGGCTAGGGAGCCTGCCAGGGAGGACAGCAGGGTGGTGAGCCATGGGGAACTTGAAAGCCAGCTTTGGAACCAATTACTATTGGCTTTATGTTCTTTTTTGCGCTTTTCTAACCCTTCTCTAAGCTTAGGTAGGGAATCTTTGGCCACTCCAGAGTGGTCGGCGTAGAAGCAACATTCTTCTTTGAGGGAGGCACATAGCCCTCCTTATTGTAGAAATAGCAGATCCAATCCGCATCGGTTCTGTAGTGGCTTGTATGACCTCCCAGGTTTGGTTGGCTGGCTCGTGGGGACCTCCCTGGTGGCAGAGGACCTTGTCCTTGTTGACGGCCAAGGAGGGCGGCCACTTGGAGCATCCACAAAGGGCTCATAATGCAGTTAGAACCCCCACCATGTCTCAGTGTCCTTTAACATGCTGTTTGGGGCCGGCAGCTGTGCTCACCTCTCTTCATGGCTCTCTTCCCCCATCTCCTTCCAACAGGGACTGGAGAGAAAGAGGAATCCCAGCAATTCGTTTGCCCACCAATGGAGAGACTGGTAACAAGGCTAGGGCTGTTCCAGTCGACCAGTGGCGGACCCGACACATGATAAAAGCCATATATGACAAACCCACCACCAATATCATCCTGATTGGGGAAATGATGAAAACTTTTCCTTTAAGAACAGGAACAATACAAGGATGCCTACTCTCACGGCTCCTATTTAACATAGTATTAGAAGTACTTGACAAAGCAGTCAGGCAAAAGAAAGAAATAAAGGGCACTAGATTGGAAAGTAAGTCAAAGTGTCCCTGTTTGCAGATGTCATGATCCTATATATAGAAAAACCTAAAGACCAAACCAAAAAAATCTTAGAACTGGTAAACGAATTCAGAAAAGTGCAGGATGCAAAGGAAACATGCAAAGATTAGTAGGATTTTTATACTCCAACAACATACTAGCAGAAAAAGAAATAGAGACAGTAAGCCCGTTTACCATAGCTACCAAACCTCCCCCCCCAAAATACCAAAGAATAAATTTAACTAAAGAAGTGGAAGATCTCTACAATGTGTTAATATAATTTAGTCATTTTGATTTTTTTACTTTATATTTTTTAATGTAAATGGTAAATTTTGTGTATTTTTTTACAATTAAATTTTATTTTGTGTTTTTATGTTATACAATACACAATATGTCAAAATGTAAATAAGTAAAAGCAAACTTTATGGACTAAGTGTATGATAATTTGCAAATTATCAATATCATGGTTTACTCCTCTTCACCCCAAAATGTCAGGTCACTGACAGAATGCCTGGATGCACAATAATGATTGAATTCAGTCATCCTTGATATTTTTGACTTTCAGTAATATACAAACCAGATATTGACACATATTTTTTAATCATGTTTTTATCAGTCTTAAGAATTTGAATTTATTAAGAATTATGGATTTGTTAATGAATGTGTTTGTTAAAGGAACAAGGACAAAGATAATTTGTTAGTAGCTTGTTAACTTGATTTTTATCCTTTAAATATTTAGCCATATGCTGTGAACCTCTGTTTATTCTCTTATACCGGACCCCACAAATAATAGATTTGAGCATGTTGGTGGAGATGAGAGTCTAATTGTTCAAAGGTTGTCCAGGGGAGATTTCTTGTCGCGATGCTTGCAGATAAGAAGGTAGTGAAAAATGGGGTCGATATTAGGCAGAATAATTCAATATTTTTTGTGTGTGTGTGTGAAACCACTGCACAAGCTGGAAGGTTCCAGAAGATATGTCTTTGGGAAAACAAGACAATTTTGTTAAAAAACTAATATATTTAAGGATTGATGAGGGTACACCATTTTTTTGTCAACAATAACAAAAATAGAAAGGCAATTTAGAAACTCTAAGAAACATCAGAGAGCCATGAAGCAAATAAAAAGAGTAGTGTAATTTAGAAGAACTTAATAGAGTAAAAAGAGAGAATTGCCTGTACCACTTTGGTACTTAAATACACATGAAATTTTACCTACAGAGGAAGGAGCACATAAGCACATTTCTATAATGCACTGGGCTCTTGCTTGTATAATATTTGTTTCATCACTTCAGAGCGGGTTGAGGCCCTGATCCCTCAAGACTGAGGAATGTACAAAGGAAAGGGGGAGGGGGGTTGAAACTGTATGAAACTAATTGAAAACTGACTAAACTAGCTGAAAATAGTTCTATTTCTCTATTTTAATTTTTTTTTCTATTTCTCTATTTTAATTTTTTTTTCCAAGTTATCTTGCAGAATGTAAGCTAAGCCTGTGCAGAGACATGGGCCCTTCCCTCTGGATGATCTCAGGCAGCACAGGAACTGAAAATACTTCACCTATGGAACCAAAGGACTGGATTAAGACCCAACCAGTTCACCCTTGCCTGAATTGTATGGTCTGACTCAGGCCCAGCCAATCACCCTTTGCTTAGACATATGGTCTGAACAAGAACCAGGCAATTCCTAGTCCCCAATCCTTACCAATCATTTAAAAACCCATTCAGCCCTTGGTTTGGGAAGACAAATTTGAGAGCATTGACTCCTATTGCCGGTTGACCTTGCAATAGAGCCTTTTCTTACAAAAACCGGTGCCATGGTATTGGCTTTTGTGTGCATCTGGCAATGAGCCCTTACTCAGTAACAATAGTTTTTACTTTTAGCCAATTTGTAGATAGAACATGGAAGACTTAAGTATGGTTACAAAATAGATGGTTTTGTGGTACAGTCATAGCAATTTCAAAATTAAAATCAATGTAATGAAAGTTGGCAATATGTGTCTAACAAATGAGATTATCTTAAGAAAAGCACAAGCAGTCTGTTGAAGGAGTAAGGGGAAGTAAAATTTCCTGTTCTTACATAGAGAATTTGTTATTTTTGACCTTGATAACCAGAGAAAAAACTGTGTCGAAATATTCTTGTGGAAGATTTATAGTATAGGATTTGTGTGTGTATGTAACCAGTTTTGTTCTAGTTTCAAAAATGAAGAAACTGAGGCACATAGAGATTAACTGGTTTCTCCAAAGGCATGAAATCAGTAATTTACAGTGAAACTGTCACATCTTTGAAAAGAGTTCTTTTTAGTCTTCTCCTAGATTCTTCCTCATTTCTTTCTTTTGGCCTCCACTTGTCGCTGAATGTTCTAGTTTCTAACTTTTATACTTTAAGCAAATAAACAGAGGTGAGGAAGCTTGGTGACCATAATATTAGTATAACGTCTAATTTTTGTTATATATACATTACTCTTAAATTGGGGAAATACAGTGATGAATGAAAAAGCAAAATCATAGTGGTGAACCATAAAATCTTCTCAGACAAAATCAGAATTTCCTCCTCTTCCATGTTTCTCTCTAAATTTTCAGAATAGACCCTCAGTGTGCCTGTCATAAATGCCACTGAAGTTTTAATTTTACTTTAATTAGTGATTAGGCTGTTTAGTTCTTACTTTTTGTTTTTGTTTTGCTTTGGTTTAATGATTCTGTCTTTATGTTATCACATATACTAATATGTGATATATATTAGTGGCAAATGAGTACACATGAAGAGGTAGGTCTCCTTTTATGGACCTCAACAGATTGATAATGTAAGAATTCAGGACAAGAAATAGATCAATAAAACCATAGGCACTTTGAATGATGTTAATTGTATATGATACATGGAAAGAGTGCTACAAAAGCATTATTGATACATAGAGGAAACCTTTACCTGAGAAAATGTAACTTTTGAATCCTTGAGAGAAATTAGAACAAAAATAGGAGGGAAGAAGGATAGAGAAATAGAAAAGAGGTTATTATTATTTTCCATATCCTCTAAAATAATACAGAAGAAACAGAAGACTTCTCCAGATATGAATAAAGTGTGGTCACCTTTGGCAAGGATTTTTTTTCTCAGCTTCATAAAGAAAGACTATGGCAGGTATAGAGAAAAGGCCAACAAAGTAAACATAATAAGCAACTTAGAATTTCATTCTCTGTTGTTAGGAAAAATTTTCATTATTTAAAATAAATACCTCTATGGCAGGGGTGGGGGAAGACCTTTATCTGCAGCTTTGCAAATCAATTCACTTATTTCTACCTGTGACTTCAACATTATATATAAAGAATTCAGAAAAACTCCTTAACATTCCCTACTTCTGAGATTATCTTCCACAAACCCATTATCATTATTGTGCTTTATTTTTAATGAAAATTAAATTTTTAGGAGTTCAATCCCTGTACTGGCCTGCAGGAAAAAAAAAAAAGAAAGAAAGAAATTAAACAAATTTTAAATCAGTGTTATTTTTAACTAAGTACTTACTTACCTAAGTTCATAACAGTTGTGAATATCAAAAACATATATTCATGTGAACACAATGGTTCCTAACAGATATTTGAGTCATGCAATAGGAAACAAAATCATAAAAAGAAAACCAAATATGTAATCTTATTTTAATAGAAAGTTTAAACCTACTTACATAAATTTGTTTCTACTGAGCCTTCATATAACACAATGGTTCCTAACAGATATTTGAGTCATGCAATAGGAAACAAAATCATAAAAAGAAAACCAAATATGTCATCTTATTTTAATAGAAAGTTTAAACCTACTTACATAAATTTGTTTCTACTGAGCCTTCATAAATTTAGTCTTATAATTATGGACTCTGTATTAGTCCATTTCTGTTGCATTTAACGAAACACCTGGAACTGAGTAATTTGAAAAAAAAAAACAAAACACGATACTTATTGCTTACAGTTCAGAGACTGGAAGTCCGAAGTCCAAATCCAGGGAACACATCTGGTGAGGGCCTTTTATTGGTGGTCACTCTACAGCTACATGTTGTATCATATGGCAGAAAGGCAGAAGCATAGAGAGAGCTAACTCTCACTTCTTTTAAAGCCCCCAGAACCACACCCATAACTACCATTAAACCATCAATGGATTAACCCATTTACTTGGGCATGGTCTTCACAATCTAATCACCTCTTTAAGGTCCCATATTTCAATTACCATAATAGGATTTCCCACCTCTTAACATTGTCACAGTAGGGGTTAAGTTTTGGGGGGATATTCAATCCACAGCATTCTCTAATCTTTTTATTTAAATTTACTTATTTTTAATTGACAAATAAAAATTGTGTATATATTTATGGGGTACAATGTGATGTTTTGATATACGTGCAAAATGTGGAATGATTAAACCAAGCTAATTAACATATCCATTTCTTCACATACTTGTCATTTTGGGGGTGTGAGAACATTTAAAATCTACTCTTTAAGCAATTTTCAAAAATACAGCATATTATTATTAACCGTAGTCACCATGCTGTACAATAGATCTCCAGAATTTAATCCTCTTGTCTAAATGAAACTTTGTACCATTTGACCAACATCTCCCCATCCCCCCCCCCACAATCCCTTGGTAACCACCATTCTACTCTATTTTTATGAGTTCAACTTTATTTAGATTTCATGCTTAAACAAGATTATGCAAACTTTTTCTTTCTTTGCCTGGCTTATTTCACTTAACATAATGTTCTCAATATCCATCTACATTGTTGCAAATGACAGGTTTTTTTCTTTTTTAAGGCTGAAAATCATTCTGTTGGGTATATATATATATATTCCCTTTTTCCTTTATTCATTGAGAGACACTTAGATCAATCCCCTATCTTGACTATTTTAAGTAATGCTGCAATGAACATAAGAATGTAGAAATATCTTTGACCTAATGATTTCCTATCCTTTGGATATATACCCAGAAGTGGAATTTCTGGATCATTTGATAGTTTTATTTTTCATTTTTTGAGAAACTATAAAGCTATACTAATTTATATTCCAACTGACAATATACCAGTTTCCTTTTTCTCCATATCCTGGCCAACACTTTTTGTCTTTTTGATAAAAGCCATTCTAATAGGTATAAGGTGATATTCACTGTGGTTTTAATTTGCATTTCCCTGATGATTAGTAATGTTGAGCATTTTTTCATACATCTGTTGACTATATGCGTATCTTTTCTGAGAAATGTCTATTTCAGTCCTTTGTCCATTTTTAAATCAGGTTATTTATTTTATTGGCCTTGAGTTGTTTGAGTGTGGATTCTAATCTTATCTGTATTTCTATATGAGTCCTTCCTATAAGATTTTTTTCCTATAGCTAATGTAATGGTAGAAAGCACCCTTTACCATAAGTCACCAGAATCCTTGGATTTGATGGTTGTTCTGTGCTATTTTCTATAAGAGTGATGCTAGACAAAGCGTTTAATCCATCTAAATCCCTTGTTTCTTCATCTTCATAGGAAGGATAGTGACAAACTTGTTTGCCTGGTTGTGTTTTGATTATTTGTTGAGATAAAGTATGTACAGCACATTTAGGGAATATAAAACTATGAATATACAAGTGCTTATATGCTAAATTCACTATATCCAATATTTTAAAAAGTTGTACACCTTTAACTGAGTAAAGTACTCTTTTAATGTATAAAATGTTTTAGTATATAAAACAGAAACAACTCTAAATTTGAAGAGTTTCTTACAAATCACTAAAGATTCATTTACTCTATTGCTGACTCACACGCCAGTTTTAAAATATGGAAGCTTCCTAACTTTTTAAAGCCTTCAATTAATTTATATGCTGAACATATTCTTAGCAACTAATTAATTTAAGGAAAATGAATTACTTTGAAACTATTTTTTTTCTCCAAAGAAATTAAATGCTAAATGTAATGAAAACAGGGCCTTAGGAAACGAAGCAGATGTTTTTACTTGTTGGAAAAGTTCATGGAAATACATTAGTAATCACATATTTCATACTGAAAATCACCTCCTTAAGATGCTCATTTTCACAAGTGTGTAAAAAATGTATCTGTGGCAAGCAGAAAAATGGCCTACCAAATATGTCAATATTATTATTCCCAGAACCTGTAAGTATGTTAGGTTCCATGGCAAAAGGAATTAAAGTAGCAAATGAAATTAAAGTTCCTAATCAACAATTTAAAATTGGGAGATTATCCTGTATTATCTGGATGGGCCCACATTAATCACAAGGGTCCTTAAATGTAAACTGAGACAGAAAAGTCAGTGTCGGAGTGATATGATAGGAGAAAGACTCAACAAGCAGTTGCTGACTTAGAAGATGGAAGGAAGCCAGAACCTAAGAAATATGGTTGTCTCTAGAGGCTGGAATAAGAAAGGACACAGATTCTCCCTGAGAGCATCCTGAAAGGATTGCAGCTCTGCAAACATCTACATTTGAGCCTTTGAGACCCATTTTGGACTCCTGAGTTCCGAAATTGTAAGATAATAAAAAATATGATGTTTTAAGCCACTAAGTTTGTTGTAATTTGTTACAGCAGCAATAAAAAACTAATACAAACTCCATGCTTTAAATCAATATAAAAGGCTATGGCTCTGCCTGCCAGGAACTTACAAGCCAATGGAAATTACCATCCTGAACTTTTGTGTTACATAAATGAAGAGAGACAGTTTTCCTCAAATTACATAATAAACTAAATACTCTTTATGTAGTATTTGTTGTGATTACACTAGTTACATCAAATTAAAATTTAATGAGCTAAGAAAAAGAAGAGACAGGGCCGGCCCGGTGGCGCACTGCTACAGTGCGCCGCTTGGGAGTGCGGTGGCACTCCCGCCG
>NW_007729790.1:125762-129908 GCF_000696425.1 Galeopterus variegatus | reverse complement strand
AAAAAGAAGAGACAAAAATGAAAAATAAATAATATTATTCCAAAAATCCCTTAATTTACTAAATAACTAAGAGATTTATAACCAGTGCCCTTGCTGAATAGTTTTGATGGATTTTGATGATAGGTGCTCTAGTGAACATGGAAAGAAATCTTGGATTCTAATAAAAAATAAATATTGCTGTTGCCTCCCAACTGCATAGGGATCTGCTCCTGTAGCAATTTCAATTTGTTTAGAAATTCCATAGATGCTTCTTCTTGCCAAATATATTATTATTACTACTGTTTTAATGCCAAAATTACCTACAGAAAGCCTATATTTTTCTTTGCAGGTTTTTTATATCAAAGTAAAGAACACCATTCAAATTCGTAAAATTCTATAATTATCTTATTTAAAACTACATGGTTTATTTTGGAACTGAGTACATATTTTTGAAACACTAAAAAACAGCAAGACAAAGAAAACCATACAAGGTCCACCCCACCCACTCGTCAGCACCACCAAAGACTGAGCTTTTAACTGACACTCTGGATGGAAACATATTAACTTCTCATTCTTTTACCCAAGAAGTCATGTCTTGTACTGCCAACATGGACTATGTGTTCTGTACTCTTGACCTCATATGGCACCTGTCCTCAAATGAAATGGAAGCATTTACACGGGAACTGGAAATGGTGTGCATCATCAGGATGTGAAAAATAAAGGAGAAAACACTGTTTATTCAAAAAAGTACTCTTCGTTGTCATAGAATTGTCTCAAAATTTTCTATGTAAAAGGTAGGACATATTTATACTCCCTTTCATATTAGTTGGATAGTTCCTGTTTATATATGGGTCAATGTATATATACATATCCAAAGAAAAGAACGATTTGCCAATCCTTCATGGGATTTAAGCTTCACACAATTCAATTATTTTCCTAATTGAAATATAGTTTAAAATTTTGGAATTTACTCTACAGAAAACTTCAATTGGTCTAAATAAACTAGACATGGTGCTTAATATTTATTACATTTTTTCATGGAGGATGAGAATTCAAGAATATTCTTGTGCTGTCTCTTGGTTTACTAGTTATTTACAGTCATTGAGTTCCTTATTTCCATCATGTTTATTGCTAGAAATGTCAATATAATATGATTTTAATGATCTTGGTGTATTAGTTTGCTTTCTGTTGCTGATAAAAGAATACCTGGAACTGGATAATGAATAAAGAAAAGAGGTTCATTTCTTACAGTTTTGGAGGCTGGGAAGTCCAAGGTTCAGAGGTGGATCCTGGTGAGGGTTTCTTATCGGTGGGAACACTCTGGAGGTACCCTAGGTGATACAGGGTATTACAGAGCAAAAATGGCAAGAACATTTTTTACTTTTTCACTTGCTCTCTTATAAAGCCATCAGTCACTCCCTGATAACCCATTAAACCAGGAAACCAGTAATCCATGAATGGATTAGTTCATTCATGATGGCAGAGCACTCATGATTCAATCACCTCTTAAGGGCCCCACTTTTCAAATACCGTATTGAGGATTAAGTTCCAACATGAGCTTTTGGAGGAAGCAAACATTCAAATCATAGCACTTGGTTAAACACTTCTCATTCTATTTGCCTAATACGGCAACACTAAATTACATATAAAGTCACATGTAGTACCTTCTACTCAAGTAAGATGATGAATACTGAGAGAAAAAAAGGACTAGGTTGGAGAAGACTATATGGCTATATTAATGAATATGAGACTAAATTAAAATGCAACTTTCCAAAAAGTTTTTTTAAAGTTGTGGTATCAAAAGTTGAGGTCTATGTTGAAAGAAATAATACATAATACCAAAGATCAACTACTTTTCCATCATCAACCAGTTCCTTCTTTTGTGCCAATAAAATACACAGATTAAAATTTATTTTTCTAACTCTCATTTTACTTTACTGCTGGCTAAGCTCATATTAAGTTTTCTGTAAATAAAGGGAAAGACTAAAAGAAAGAGTTAACTTCTACTGGGGGACATTTTTGAAAGATTTTTCAACCAGTGAAAGATAATTCAAGTTCAAAGTTAGAAAGAAAAATATAATAATCAAGTAACTGGCAGTTGTCCACAGGAAAAGATTGTTCATGAGCCGACAGGACTGGAACATTTGGAGGAGATGGAAGCTGTGGGTGGAAACTCGCTGTCTCCATTAAATAAAGTGGGTTTTGGCACCGCTTTAAACTTGATGTTGAATTCTCTGTCTGTACACTTTTGTCTTCCCAGACAGTTAATTTCACTGAGGGCAGAGGAGTGGGGGTGGGGAGCAGGGAAGCCAACTGCAGCAATCCGCTTTCCACTTGCCAGCTCCCTGGAGGAGATTGTTAGCAGCCCAGCTGAGTCTCATCACAGTCATGGAAAAAAGCATTCAGTAAAATGGTCTGATCCTGGGAACATATTCCTGAGAGACTCAAAATGCCTTCTACACTAACTGGCTTACTTAGTTGTGTGCATTTTGTGTTGGAACTTTATAGTTTTATAAATTCATATCTATAAAATCAGATTTTATCAAAATAAATGTATACTCCATTTAATGTTAGAATGAGATTGAAAAAATACTGATCTCAAATAGGTGTTCGTGGATTTCTTGTCACTGGAACTTAGTGTATGATACATTGAATTTCTTACTGTTATAGGGCATAGGAAATTTTAGGCCATGACTAAATATTAAGACATTTATAAGAAAATGGTTTGCTGGATAATACTTAAATAATATCTGGAGGGATAGGAGAACTAAGATGTATTCCATAAAACATCTGCCTTCATTTTATATTAAAATGGTAATATTTCTTTTAAAATGTAGTGAAAGTTCTCAGTATAATGATAGCACACCTCATGCTTATGAAATTTGAAATCCTACATTACTATCTAGTCACAAGTGTTTCCACCACCTAGAGTACTTGATTTTTTCCTATTGTCATAAAACTTCAGAGAAGTAAACTTCTCTGTTTCAGTTTTCAAATTCTAAACTGGAATATATTCTGACTTTCATATAATATGTACATAAGACAACATTTTAAAACAAGGATTTTTGAGAAAAAAACACTTTAATGTGGACATAGCATTACATATATTTTCCAGATATCACACCAAATTGTTGCATTTTACCCTAAAATTACCTGTTTTAAAGCACAGTAAGAAGACAAAGTGAAAGGAGAATAGAAAAAGAGAAAAGAAAAAAGAAGAGGGCAAGTAAAAGAAGAGGGAAATTATGATTGCATACTGCTTCTAGAGTAAATGTGTATAAACCTGTTCANTTTCCAGATATCACACCAAATTGTTGCATTTTACCCTAAAATTACCTGTTTTAAAGCACAGTAAGAAGACAAAGTGAAAGGAGAATAGAAAAAGAGAAAAGAAAAAAGAAGAGGGCAAGTAAAAGAAGAGGGAAATTATGATTGCATACTGCTTCTAGAGTAAATGTGTATAAACCTGTTCATTATTTTTCACATCCCATATGATTTTCTCTAAGATTTCCAAACCAAATAATAGATAATTTTCACTAACGCCAAATGGCACCACTTTTACATAGTCTCCATAACTATCATGTTCTAAGTTGTGTACAATTATATACTTAGAGGTTGGGGTTGGTGAGTAAGATGAGGGCTCTCTGGAGACTGAATATCCACAGAAAAGGGAAGTAGAAGGATTCCTAAAACAAACATCACAAGGTTGCCTAGATCCAGATCTCCATGTCTTATTCTTATATTCTTATTATGACTACTGCATTTTGGAAGGACATAGAAACTTGATTTTTTTTCCCTGAGAATTTCTTGCATAATCTGATTTTTGTTTATCTATAAAGTTGTTGAGTTTTAATCCTTCAAAGCGTCAGATGTTGAGCTATTTACTTGGTGCAATAATCAGGACAGAATACCGTATGCTGTAAAACAAAAACTTCCCATATGTCAGAGGTTTAAGAGAATTTTTTTTCTTCCTTTCTCATGTTAAATGTATAATTCAGTTTGGTGGAGGAGGGGGGCAGGAGTCTGCTTATTGGAGTTGTCCAGAAGATAACTTTGATTGAGGCTCTATTGCCACCTAAAAAAGGCTTCCGGTTTAGCCATGATAGGATGGAAGAACATGGAGAACTGAATTTCTTAAATGCTTCTGTTCTGTCACTCACATTTCAT
>NW_007729790.1:66646-125229 GCF_000696425.1 Galeopterus variegatus | reverse complement strand
GATGGAAGAACATGGAGAACTGAATTTCTTAAATGCTTCTGTTCTGTCACTCACATTTCATTGGCTATGCTTAAACATAAAGAGTGAATGTTCATGGAAGGAGAGAAGGCCTAGAAATCTTGGGGAACAATAGTTACATCTATCACAGTTTTCTTTTTTGATTACCAAGTATTCTGATCACTCCCCTTCCCACAGGCAGAGCATATTCAACACAACCTAAAAGGAGACAATCCAAAAGTCATTCCAGTCACGGTATGGGACTTCAAATCCAGGACCTCTGAGTGATTTGCTCTGGTCTCTTCACCAGGTTTGAATGTGGCTGGCTTTGATCATCAACCCAACCAGATATATCCACAATATGCAATGACGGCAAAGGAAGACAATAAACACTCTCCTTTAGAAAGAGGAAAAATGCAGGTCTTACTTTCTACAGGCCCTGATTCACAGCAGATCTAAAATTCCACTGGGAAGATCTTATGAGGTGCGAAATGATCCTGGGCTATCCCCTGATTCAATTCCTTGGGAAGAATCTTCTTTGCTCATTGTTTTTCAAGTCAGCAGCTATACCCTCTGGGAGAATACAATACATTTCTTGGCCACATCTTAAGTGGGCACTGGGAAATATTCAGTGCTGCTTTCTTAATTCTTTTCTTGCCTATATATGGTTGGGTTCCCGCTGATCATTTAAAGTCTGGGAGAACAGACTCCTTGTTCTTTTGGAAGTATCACTTCTCAGAAACTCAGTTAAGTTATTGTCTATCTGATTTTAGTCAGCTCCTTGGGCCTGTAATGAGAATAACACTATTTTATTGAGACATAGTTCCCAGAACGGCTACATTTCTTTGTTTTCTCTTCCATGTTCTCTCTCTAACCTTCTCTTTCTCCTTTGTGTTAGGTACTTTGAGACCCTAAGGTCTGATAATTAATCTTTTTTTTTTTTCTAGCTAACTTAACAGAGTTACTAAGTTTTACACCCCTAATTTGCTCCATGCTCAGAGGTAATTTAATCAATTGAAAAGTTTCCATGGATTTTGGTCTCACAAAATATTTCTCAATCTAATCTTTTGTTGTTTGGGATGAAAAAATATTTTTTGGACTCTTCTGCTATGGAAACTGGCTAATTCTTTCCCGAGTTCATCTGGTTCTTGCAATCTATTGCAAAACTATCCAGTGGCAACCAATACACACAACCAACATTTGCTTTTCCAACATATTCCACTAGAGCTACAAGTGCATTGGAAACACGAGCTATCCTCCATGTCATTACAGGCTTTGGCACATGCTTCATCACCAGGCTGAGCATGGATCTCCATCTTCTCAGTTTCCAGTATCAGCTTTTCCACCACCAGCTACTGGATCCCTAAGACAGCATGACATATTTTTGGACTTTTTTAGGGAATCAGTATGCTTCAGGTCCAATTTTCATAGTTATTAAGATAGCCAATTGTTAGTAACCCCAAATTTCAATGGTTTAAAGCAACAGAGGCACAAGCCAGTTGCTTTCCTGCGTACCAGCAGTGAACAATTGGACTTTTAATTTAAATAAATAAATAAACAAAGCATTTACAATAGCACCAAAAAGAAAAACAAAATAATTAGTTATAACCCCAAAGGGTGTACAGAATCTGTATGTGAAAAGCTGCAAATTACTATTGAAAGAAATCAAATATCTGAATGAATGAAAAGGAAAGATGTCCCCATGTCCATGGATTAGAAGACTCACTAATGTTAAACTGTAAGTTCTTCTCAGTTCCATCTATAGATTAAACACAATCGTAATCCAAATCTCAGCAAGCTTTTTGGTAGATATATTAAGAAAAATAAAATAAAATAAGAAAAGGTGTTCTAGAATGTATGCAGAAAAGCAGAGGACCAGAATAGCAGAGACTATGAAAAAGAACAAAGTTGGAGCACTCTCATGACCAGATTTCAAGATTTATTGTAAAGCTGTTGTGATCAAAACGGTCTGGTGTTGACAAAAGAATAGACACATTGATTTTAATGGAATAAAATAGAGAGCCTAAAGATAGACCCACAGAGATATAGTGAACTGATTTTGAGGTACAAAAGCAATTCAATGGAGATAGAACAGTCTTTTCAACAAGTGGTGTTGAAATAATTGGATATCCTTATGCAAAAATATGAACCTAGGGCCTGCCCGGTGGCACACTGGAGAGTGCGCCACTTGGGAATGCGGCGGCACTCCTGCCGAGGGTTCAGATCCCATGTGGAGACCGGTTCCCGCTCACTGGCTGAGTGCAGTGCGGGCGCAATATCGAGGGTGGCGATCCCATTGCCGGTCCCTGGTACAGGCGCGACACCGAGGGTTGCGATCCCGTTACCGGTCAGTAAAAAAAAAAAAAAAGACAAAAAGGGAAAAAGAAAAAAAAAAAAAATGAACCTAGACAGAAATCCCACACTGCATGCAAAGTTAAGTCAAAGAAGATCAAAGATATAAAAGTAAAGTGCAAAGCAATAAAATTTCTAGAATAACTGGCCAGTCACACACACACACGCACACACACACACACACACACACACATTAAAATAAATAAATAAATAATAATTTTAAAAAAAAACTTCTAGAAGAAAAATATGACCCAGATATCCCACTGCTGGGTATATACCCAAAGGAATGGAAATCATCATGTCAAAGGGACACCTGCATTCCCAAGTTTATTGCAGTACTATTTGCAATAGCCATGAGTTGGAACCAGCCTAAGTGTCCATCATCAGATGAGTGGATATTAGAAAATGTGGTTTATTTACACAATGGAACACTACTCTGCTGTAAAAAATAATGAAATACTACCATTCTCAGCAACATGGATGGACTTTGAGAAAATTATGTCAAGTGAAATAAGCCAGGCACAGAAAGAGAAATACCACATGTTCTCACTTATATGGGGGAGCCAATAAAAATAAATATACAAACAAATAAATGGAGGGGGTAAAGACACAACAATCACAACAATTCCCTGAACTTGTTAAAATGAGCAGATATGTTGATGGGGGGTAGGGAGAGAAGGAGGGGAGAAAAAGAGGAATTCATAAAGGGACACGAAAATCATCTACATTGTAAATTGATAAATCAAAAAGAAAAATCACAAGACAGCTCTATGCGAAAAATAAATCTAAGATTGGGATGACTAAAGTGCTCCAATCACACTGTTCTTCCTAAGTTCCTGCTGAAATTTTTAGTTTTGTATACTACAAACCATTTTATAAATAATAATAAATAAGAAAATTTTGCCCTGTGGGAAATAAATAATAAGAATTAAAAGAAAAATGAAAATTCTAGAAGAAAAATAGGAGAAAACATGCATGACTTTGTGTTCAGTGAAGAAAGGTTGTATTTTATTAAAATTAAGAATTTTTACTCTGTAAAGGCACTCTTCACAGAGTGAAAACACAGGCTGCAAACAGAGATAAAATATTTGCAAATCACATACCTAATAAAAGACTTGTATCCAGAATATACCAAGAACTTTATTTTAACAGAGATTTATTTCGTGCTTATGCTACATGTCACTTCAGGTCAGTAGGATTTCTACTGCTCATTGTCACTCAGGGAATCAGACTGTTGGAGGCTCTGCTGTGTTAACACTAGCTCTAGTGTTCCCCAGATTAGGATATCAAGAACTGGGCAAGTCTTAATTGTTCCCTCTAGAAATTGACATGTCACTTCTGATGAGCTCTCATGGGTTAAAGAAAATCCTATGATCTGAGATATGATCTGAAAAAACAGAAATTCCAGGAGAAAATCCCAGAATAAAACTGGAAATTTTGCTGAGCACTAGTGTATTCTGTACTAGGTTACTTATAAATCACAGACAGCTGAGAGGTCATTTAGATGATATTTATTAAACACTGCATGCATAAAATCAGATATTTTATGATAAGGAAGCTAGCTACTTTTTATCTTTGTGGGAAATTGAAATTCTAAAGTGTCATAGTCTTCAGCTTTCATTTTAAATGTTAGATTGTAATTCAATTATTAGGTAACCATTGTAGAAAATGATTGAAACCTCTGAAAGGACAGAAAAAGATTAAAGAAAACAAAAATATGCCTTTTGAAAGTGATTGCATACAGCTAAAATTGTTTGAAACAAAATGACTTTGGAGGTATGTCTAATAAAACTATGCAAACCTCAGTGGTTTCTTCCAAAGTTGCTGAATTCTTCAGTTCGATTAGACCTCTAAAGTAAACTTAGAGACAACAAAAACATAAGATGACCACATGAAGGATTTCCTGAGTGAAAGGAAAACCAACATATTTTACTAAGTAGTAGAAGTTTTTATGTTCAAAGAACTTTTGCTGGGGAAATGCAAACCAATTACTCAAATTCAATTCATAAAAAAATCCATAATTTTTTTAAAAAATAAAAAATTAGTTTACTATCAGAAACGTCTGCCATTTAAATAGGTCAGTGACTCTACATTTTTTTTGTAAGTATATATTGGTCTTATTTCTTTGGGATCTTGATTCCTCCAGCCCTCAGTTAAATCCAGCACATAAGTAGCTGATTAATAAAAATGCTTTCAACCAAAATTGTTTCAATGCATAAAAGTCTAGTGCCTGATGAGGCCAAAGGAAGTGTTCAGGAAGTATGTTTCTCCAGCTCTGTGAATTTGACTGATGAAAAAGGGCAAGTTCAATGAGTATTAGTAACTAACTGCAAATTTAGAGGGGAAAAATCACTAATTGCCAATCAATTTAATGTTTTCTTTTCTATGTCAGTTCTTTCAAGAATCAGAGGCAAGCATCATATAAAATTCTAGCATTTTTTTTCNCTACTCTGCTGTAAAAAATAATGAAATACTACCATTCTCAGCAACATGGATGGACTTTGAGAAAATTATGTCAAGTGAAATAAGCCAGGCACAGAAAGAGAAATACTACATGTTCTCACTTCTATGTGGGAGCCAATAAAAATAAATATACAAACAAATAAATGGGGGAGGGGGTAAAGACACAACAATCACAACAATTCCCTGAACTTGTTAAAATGAGCAGATATGTTGATGGGGGGTAGGGAGAGAAGGAGGGGAGAAAAAGAGGAATTCATAAAGGGACACGAAAATCATCTACATTGTAAATTGATAAATCAAAAAGAAAAATCACAAGACAGCTCTATGCGAAAAATAAATCTAAGATTGGGATGACTAAAGTGCTCCAATCACACTGTTCTTCCTAAGTTCCTGCTGAAATTTTTAGTTTTGTATACTACAAACCATTTTATAAATAATAATAAATAAGAAAATTTTGCCCTGTGGGAAATAAATAATAAGAATTAAAAGAAAAATGAAAATTCTAGAAGAAAAATAGGAGAAAACATGCATGACTTTGTGTTCAGTGAAGAAAGGTTGTATTTTATTAAAATTAAGAATTTTTACTCTGTAAAGGCACTCTTCACAGAGTGAAAACACAGGCTGCAAACAGAGATAAAATATTTGCAAATCACATACCTAATAAAAGACTTGTATCCAGAATATACCAAGAACTTTATTTTAACAGAGATTTATTTCGTGCTTATGCTACATGTCACTTCAGGTCAGTAGGATTTCTACTGCTCATTGTCACTCAGGGAATCAGACTGTTGGAGGCTCTGCTGTGTTAACACTAGCTCTAGTGTTCCCCAGATTAGGATATCAAGAACTGGGCAAGTCTTAATTGTTCCCTCTAGAAATTGACATGTCACTTCTGATGAGCTCTCATGGGTTAAAGAAAATCCTATGATCTGAGATATGATCTGAAAAAACAGAAATTCCAGGAGAAAATCCCAGAATAAAACTGGAAATTTTGCTGAGCACTAGTGTATTCTGTACTAGGTTACTTATAAATCACAGACAGCTGAGAGGTCATTTAGATGATATTTATTAAACACTGCATGCATAAAATCAGATATTTTATGATAAGGAAGCTAGCTACTTTTTATCTTTGTGGGAAATTGAAATTCTAAAGTGTCATAGTCTTCAGCTTTCATTTTAAATGTTAGATTGTAATTCAATTATTAGGTAACCATTGTAGAAAATGATTGAAACCTCTGAAAGGACAGAAAAAGATTAAAGAAAACAAAAATATGCCTTTTGAAAGTGATTGCATACAGCTAAAATTGTTTGAAACAAAATGACTTTGGAGGTATGTCTAATAAAACTATGCAAACCTCAGTGGTTTCTTCCAAAGTTGCTGAATTCTTCAGTTCGATTAGACCTCTAAAGTAAACTTAGAGACAACAAAAACATAAGATGACCACATGAAGGATTTCCTGAGTGAAAGGAAAACCAACATATTTTACTAAGTAGTAGAAGTTTTTATGTTCAAAGAACTTTTGCTGGGGAAATGCAAACCAATTACTCAAATTCAATTCATAAAAAAATCCATAATTTTTTTAAAAAATAAAAAATTAGTTTACTATCAGAAACGTCTGCCATTTAAATAGGTCAGTGACTCTACATTTTTTTTGTAAGTATATATTGGTCTTATTTCTTTGGGATCTTGATTCCTCCAGCCCTCAGTTAAATCCAGCACATAAGTAGCTGATTAATAAAAATGCTTTCAACCAAAATTGTTTCAATGCATAAAAGTCTAGTGCCTGATGAGGCCAAAGGAAGTGTTCAGGAAGTATGTTTCTCCAGCTCTGTGAATTTGACTGATGAAAAAGGGCAAGTTCAATGAGTATTAGTAACATAAAAGTCTAGTGCCTGATGAGGCCAAAGGAAGTGTTCAGGAAGTATGTTTCTCCAGCTCCGTGAATTTGACTGATGAAAAAGGGCAAGTTCAATGAGTATTAGTAGCTAACTGCAAATTTAGAGGGGAAAAATCACTAATTGCCAATCAATTTAATGTTTTCTTTTCTATGTCAGTTCTTTCAAGAATCAGAGGCAAGCATCATATAAAATTCTAGCATTTTTTTTCCCTCAGGATAATCAGCATCTTAACTCTGTATGGTTAGTACTATCACAAATTGTTAGCCTGAAAAATTGACAAGCTTCTATAGATCTCAACTTAAAAAATTGACAAGAAGCTTCTATAGATTTCAATGAAAGAAAACACAGCCAAATTCTCAAAACAGAATTCAATCTGTGGTCCCAAGTGATTAATCATGCAGACTAGGGATAAAGGGCAACTCATAGTTATAAACTATGAGCTCTTTGAAATAAATGGCATTGAATGTTGCCTTGAATATTTACAACATTTCAGGGTTTAAAATGGTCTATATGCAAATTTGTCCACAGAGCAAGTGCTGCTTATTAGTTTCCCAAAAGAGTTTTTGAAAAATGAATATTCTTTTTAGTTTACCAAGTTTGTTCTTGGTCCAATCCAAGACTGGATTGTATGCTGCCATTTCCTCCCCTCTTGAAGTAATAACACAGAAAGATACTCACCTATATCTCCACATATACATATGCATGCAATCAACTTCTTTGCATACCGTAGCGAATTTTCTTAAAACACACAAAAGAGAAAAGCAAACATGGGCTAGAAAAAATAAGTTGAGTGATAAAAAGTAGATATTAGCATATAAGATTTATTTTCAAATTTCTCTTTTAACTATGTGATCTTGGGCAAGACATTTAACCACTTTTGCCTCAGATTCCTCATCTTTAAAAAGGAAAAAAATAATAACATCAAAGGATTATTATGAAAACTACATGAGTTCCTATAGGTAAAGAACAGTTCCTGGCATAAAGTTAACTAAAGGCTGAACAAGTGTTTAGCCATTATTATTAAATGTATTGTCTTATAACCATTTTCTTTTTCTAGACTTCCTATATATTAAGGGCTTAATCTCCTACAAATCGATTTCTAAAACACTTGATGAATCCTCTGTTCCGTGCCTTCACATGATCTCAGCTGCTGGTGTTCCTTCTCCCCATTGCCATCATTTTCCTAGTAGAATTATCCCCTTCAGCTGTACCTTTCTCACCTGTCCCATATGCATCTGAGAATTATTTACCATCCATGTTTTTAGTTACCCTAGAAAGAGGTGATATTTCGTTTAAGCTCATACAGCATTTATTATATGCTTGAAATATAGAATTGCTTGATAGGAGCATCTGTCACTGTCGGCTAATTAAAACCAGAATGCTCATCTTAATATAAGTTGTATCAAAATTAAAATTCATATTTGTTGGCAGATAGTTTTTGAAGAATTGGGGGACACAATTTAATAATTTTATTCCCAGATCAGTTCTGATTATCCGATGGATTCAAAATTAACTTTGGCTTAGTTTCTTTTTCCATTTATATCTATAGGTGCATAGTTATAATAAAACTATAGTAATATTTAAGAAAGTTTGCTTTTTATTTATTTATTTATTTTTTTGTCCTTTTTGAGACTGGCCGCACCGTGCTCAGCCAGTGAGCGCTGTGAGCGCACCGGTCATCCCTATATAGGATCCAAACCCGTGGAGGGAGCGCTGCTGTGCTCCCAGCACCGCACTCGCCCGAGTGCGCCACGGGCTCGGCCCAGAAAGTTTGCTTTTTGAGTAAAATATTCTATGGAAGAACAGTCCCATTGTAATTTCTCAATTGAAGAGATTGTTCTTTTGTACCTAAGCCTCTCACTTATTAGATAAGTGTGGTTTCCTCTTATCTTCGTAGGAGGAAATAAGGCAAATTTTAATTTGTAAGTCAGAGAAAGGGAGAAAATGATTATGAGAGCACTATTAGAGCTGATCATCTCTGGGCAAAGTCCATTCTTGGGGGTAGTATCTCTCCTTAAATGTGGATTGGTGATATAAAGTGAGCTACTTCAGTAAGGTTCTCTCTCTCTTTCTGAATCAGAAGTTGGGAAATAATTTGCCAATTAAGTAAAAGGCTAGAACCTGAAAAATTGTTGTACACACATGTTAGTCTGTTTTCTGCTGCTATAACAGAATACCAGAGACTTGGTAATTTATAAACAAAAGAAGTTTTTTTGAGTCATAATTCTGGAACTTAGGAAGTTCAAGAGCAAGGCACTGACATCTGGCGAGGGCCTTTGTTCTACATCATCCTACAGTGGAAGCTGGAAGCTGGAAGGGAAAGTGTGTGCATGAGACAGAGAGAGGAAATCTGGCCAAACCCATCCTTTTGTCAGGAGCCCACTTCTGTGATAACTAACCCACTCTTGTGATAATGGCATTAATCTTTTTGTGAGGGCAGAGCCCTCATTGCATAATCACCTTTAAAATGTCCCATGTCTTAATATCATCACAATGGCAATTAAATTTCAATCTGAGATTTTGAGGAGACATTTATTATTATTATTTATTTATTTATTATTATACATACATGTGGGGTGCAAGGTTAATTTTCAATAATTGTGTGGAATATGCAGTGGTTAGATCAGTATAGTTAGCTTATTCATCATTACAATACGCAATCATTCTTTGTATCTGTTGACCAATTCTTCATTAGCACCCCTCCTTTCCCCCCTCCTCTCCCCTTTTCCACCTCTAGTTTTCTAAAAGTTCAACGTATTACTGTGATTCTTGTTGCTTTCTTTCTCTCTGTCTCTCTTTATTGTGCATTTATTTATTTATGGATTCAGCTCCCAGTTTTGAGTAAGAACACGCGATGTTTCTCTTATCTGTACCTGGGTTGTTACACTTAGGATGGTTTTCTCCAGGCTCATCCATGTTGTTGTGAGTGGTAGAATTTCATTCTTTTTTATGTCTGAGTAGTATTCCATTGTGTATATGTACCACAATTTCCTTATCCAGTCATCCATCGATGGACATTTAGGTTGGTTGCATTGCCTAGCTATTGTAAATAGAGCTGAAGCAAACATGTGAGTACAGGTATCCCTTCGACGTGATGATTTCCATTCCTCTGGATATACACCCAGGAGTGGGATTGCTGGATCATATGGCAGTTCTACCTGTAGTTGTTTAAGGAAACTCCATACTGTTCTTCATAATGACTGTACGAATTTACAGTCCCTCCAACAGTGCAGGAGGTTTCCTCTCTCTTCACATTCTCACCAGCATTTGTTATTCTCTGTCTTTTTTCTGATAGTCAGTCTGATTGGGGTGAGGTGATATCCAAGAGTGATTTTGATTTGCATTTCCCTGATGATTAGTGATGCTGAGAATTTTTTCTTGTACCTACTGGCCATTTGTATGTCTTCCTTTGAGCAATGTCTATTCAGTTCCTTTGCTCATTTTTTAAATGGATTATTTGACTTTTTGCTGTAAAGTTGCCTGAGATCTTTGTATATTCTAGATATTAATACTCTGGATATTAATAATATTAATTATTAATCCCTTGCCAGATGCATTTTTTTGCAAATATTTTCTGCCATTCTGTAGGATATCTTTTCACTCTATTGATTTACAGCCAACTGATCTTTGACAAAGGCACTGAGAACATACATTGGGGAAAAGACTGCCTCTTCAATAAATGGTGCTGGGAAAACTTCATATCCAATTGTTAGAAGAATGAAACTTGATCCATACCTTTCACCATATACCAAAATCAACTTGAAGTAGATTAGAGACCTAAATATAGGGCCTGAAACTTTAAAACTCCTAGAAGAAAACATATGGGAAATGCTCCAGGATTTAGGACTGGGCAATGACTTTATGAATAACACCCCAAAAGTACAGGCAACAAAAGAAAAAATAAACAGTAACACCCTAAAAGTACAGGCAACAAAAGAAAAAATAAACAAATGGGATTATATCAAGCTAAAAAGCTTCTGCACAGCAATGGAAGGGACATTTAAACCATAGTAACATATGAGTCATATTATGGTAAGATGAAAATAAAATAAGAAGTCAGAGGAAATTAGCTACTAGAAATGCGTTAAGGGAAGGGACATTTAAACCATAGTAACATATGAGTCATGTTATGGTAAGATGAAAATAAAATAAGAAGTCAGAGGAAATTAGCTACTAGAAATGCGTTAAGGGAAAAATGCTGTAGCTCATGAAAGAGAAACAAGGGGGTTGCTAAGATTTCCTGGGTACTTGCAACCATTCTACTTCCCACTGTCGTCCTTCCTCTTCCATCTCTGACAGCTTTAAGGAGTTTATTTAGGTATTTTTAATTTTTTTACAAGAGCATGTGTAAATCTTATATATGGAATAATATGCCTATGTAGGGCCAGCGAATACTATGCATGAATTACACTAATTGCCCTACCTGGAAAAAATGAGAATTAAGAACAAATTTTCCAGTGGTGAGAATTATTTAGCACAGAAATGCATTATGAAAGGACTTTCTGTAGTGATTTGGAAATGGAATAGTTTATACTTTGGAGGGGATAAGTGAGATATATGTTTGCCCAAAGGAAGTTTGAATAAGTGCTATATCAAAGCTCATCCATAAAAAATGTTTTTCTTATTTTTGAATGAGAGCTTTCTGTGTAGTATGCATCTACAAATACTAACCTTACATAAAAATAATTGAGGCCAAGGTGGTTTGTGTTAGTTTTTGATTTCTGTGTAATAAATTATCACAAACTTAATGGCTTGAAACAATGTCCAATCATTAGTTCACAGTTCTGTCACCACAGTCTGATATACTATGCCATGTTTTCTGCTCACAGTATCACAAAGCTGAAATCAAAGTGTTGGCTGGTTGAGTTCTCATCTGGAGGCCCAATGGAAATATTATTTTCAAGCTCATTCTTTTGTTCCCAGCAACTGTAAGGCCAAGGTCCTCATTCCCCTGCTGACTGTCACTAGAGAACTGCCCTTTGCTCCAAGAGGTCACTCATACTCTTTGGCAAGTGACCTCTGCCATTTTCAAAACAGAAATGGCACGTAAAATCCTTCCTGCATTTCAAGTATCTGACACTGTGTTCTGTAATCAGCCATAGAAATCTCTTGGCTTTTGAGGGCTCTTATGATTAGGTCAGTCCCACTTGTGCTTATAATCTAATCTAATGGTGGGAGTGATATCTATTTTATTCACAGTCCCAGAGATTAGGATAGGAAATTTGGGGATTTTAAAAAATAGATCTGTAGATATAGATAGGCTTTTGAACACCTATATAATTGGAACATTAGAATATAATTTCTACAAATTAGCAAAGTTACTCAAGATTTAATACTGTTAGATCAAAGGAAAAAAATATAATTTAGCCAATAGCTTATATAGAAAAAATGCAAATGTAAGTAGGTATTTTAGGTACATGGTACTCATTTCTAGCAACTTAATCAAAACCACAGAGAAAATATTTTAATTATCTATTTATGATGCTGATATATTTATGATGTTCTACATGAAAGGAAAAAAAAAAAACTTTAAAGTGATAACCCGACCAGTTTAAATAGCATCTATTTTATGCTATTAAGGTAATTTATATCATAATTCATACATATATATTATACATTCTTATCATAATCAGGGACTGGAAAATAAAGCACAAGAAATTATCAGTTTACAACTCTTATTAAACTGTTGAATTAACTACAGTTCAAAGAAATTGTGACTCAGCCAAGAAAAGACAGTCGTTTGATCTCAGGTCTGAGACTAGAGTCCCCATCTCTGATCTCTGAACTGTTTCTTTTGGTACCTCTTTAACATCACTTACATCTTATCGTTGTCCCTTATGCCATTATCACAAGTGATCTGAAGCACTAGTATGCTTCCTCTGCTTTGAAAAGAACTCAATAAGAAGCCATGGTAAACCAAATTAAAAATTAAAGTGTCAATATTTTAAAAAGCAACACAAAAAGCGACATGACTTAGAGTGTGCCTGTTATAACAGAGGGACACAGCAAGAAACTCCCTGGACTTGGAGTCAAGAATCCAGGATACTGGAGTGACATCAGCAAGATGGCAGAATGGAAGTTTAATAGCTCCACTCTTTTGCCTCCCCTCTGCCCCAACAGACATCCAACTAAAAACTCTCCACATGCAAGAATACCTTCATGAGTGTACCAGAAGTTGGGAGTGATAAACAAAATTCATAAACCTTTAGCTATACTAACTAGGAAAACAAGAAGGAATACTAAAATAAATAAGATTAAAAATGAAAAATGAGATATTACAACTGATATTACAGAAATACAAAAGATCATAAGAAACTATTCTGAATACTTATAAACCAGCAAATTGGATACTATAGAAGAAAAGGATAAATTTCTAGACACATACAAGCTACCAAGACTGAATATGAAAAAAAATATCTGAACAGACCAATAATGAGTAAAGAGATTGAATCAGTAATAAAGTCTCCCATCAGAGAAAAGCCCAGGACCAGATAGCTTCACTGCTGAATTCTACTAAGCATTTAAAGAAATAATACCAATCCTTTCCAAACTTTTCTCAAAATATCAAAGTGGAATGAATACTTCAAATCTGATTTTATGATTTTATGAGGCCAGCATTACCCTGATACCAAGATAGATAAGGACACAAAAATCAATAAGTAGATGGATGGATAGATAGATAGACATATAGATAGATAAATAGAAATTATAGGCCAATATCATTGAGGAACTCAGATACAAAAATCCTCAATAAAATAGAAGCATACCTGCCATGACCAATAAGACTTATCTTTGTGATGCAAGGATGGTTCAACATATACAAATAAATAAATGCGATACACCACATTAACAAATTGACAAATAAAAATAATATGATCATTTCCATAGATGAAGAAAAAGCATTTAACATAATTCAACAGCCTTTCATGATAAAACTCAACATATTAGGTATAGAGGAAATGTGCCTCAACATAATAAAGCCTGTGTATGATGAGTCCATAGTTAACATCATTCTCAATGATAAAAAGTTGAAATCTTTTCTTCTAGGATCAGGAACAAGACAAGGATACCCACACTAACCATTTGTTTTAAAAATATAACTGGAAGTTCTAGACAGAGCAATTAGCAAGAAAAATAAACGAAAGGTATACTGCTAGGAAAGAAAGAAGTAAAATTGTCTCTGCTTATCCATGACCTGATCTTATATGTACAAAACCCTGAAGGCTCCATAAACAAAAGAACTGTTAGAACAGATAAATTAATTGAGTAAAGTTTCAGGGTACATAATCAGCATACAAAATTCAGTAGTGTTCCTATACACTAATAACAAACTACCCAGAAAATTTTTTTAAAAAAATTAAATAGTTGGATGTAAACTTAACCAAGGAAGAAAATGACCTGTATACTGAAAACCATAAAATATGTATGAAAAAAATTGAAGAAAACACAAATAAATAGAAACATATCCTGTGTTCATTGAATGGAATAATAAATATTGTTACAATGTCCAAAACAATCTACAGACTCAACACAATCTCTATTAAAACATCAATGACACTTTTCCACAGAAATAGAAAAAGCAATCCTAAAATTTGTATGAAGCCACAAAAGATTCTGAGTAGATGAAGCAAACTTGAGCAAAAAGAACAAAGGGGAAGCATCATACTTCCTGATTTCAAAATATACTACAAAGCTATGATAACCAAAACAGCCTGGTACTGTCATAAAAACAGGCACACAGACAAATGGAACAGAATAAAAAGTCCAGAAATAAATCCATGAATTTACAGTCAATTAATTTTCCATAAAGATGCCAAGAACACACAATGTGGAAAGGACAGTCTCTTCAATAAATAATGCTGGAAAAAACAGATATCCACATGCAGAAAAATAAAATTAGATGCTTATCTCACAGCATATACAAAAATCAACTAAAAATGAATTAAAGATTTAAATGTAAGACTCGAAAGTGTAAAACTACTAGAAGAAAAAATAGGGGAAAAGTTCCTTGACATCGGTTTGGGCAATGATGTTTTTGGATATGACCCAGATGCATATGCAAAAAAAAAAACAAGAAAAGACAAATGGCATGGCATCAAACTGAAAAGGTTTTGCACATCAAAGGAAACAATTAACCAAGTGAAGAGATAACTCAGAGAATGGGAAAAAATATTTGCAAATGATACATAAAGAATTAATATTCAAAATATGTAACGCATTCAACTCAATGGTAAGAAAAATAACCAGATTTTAAAAATGAACAAAGTACCTGAAGACATATTTTTAAAATAAAATATACAAATGGCCAACAGCTATACATGAAAACATGTTCAGCAACACGAATTGTCACAGAAATGCAAATTAAGATTACAGTGAGATATTACCTCACATCTGTTAGAATGTCTTTTATCAAAAAGACAAAAGGTAAGTGTTGGTGAGGATGTGGGGAAAAGGAAACACTTGCACATTGTTGGTGGGAATGTAAATTAGTACAGCCATTATGGAAAATGATATGTACATTCCTCAAAAAGTAAAAGTTGGATTATCATATGATTCAGTAATTTCACTTCTGGGTATACATAGGCAAAGGAACTGAAATCAATGTCAGAGGATTGTCTGCACTCCCATGTTCTTTGCAGCATTATTCACAATAGCCATGATATGGAATCAATCTAAGTGTCCATCAATGGATAAATGGATAAAGAAAATGTGGTATTCAGTGGGCCTTCTGTATTCATGAGTTCTGTATTGGTGGATTCAACCAACCATGGATCAAAACTAACTTCAAAAAAAATTGTGTCTGTACTGAACATATATAGACTTTTTTTTTTGCCATTATTACTTACACAATACAGTATAACAACTATTTACATAGCATTTACTTTATATTAGGTATTACAAGTAATTTAGAAATTATTTAAAGTATATGGGAGGATGTGCCTACATTATATGTAAGTACTACACCATATCAGGATCTTAAGCATCCATAGATTTGGGAATTCTTGAAAGATCATGGAACCAATCCCTCTCAGATACTGAGAGATGACTGTGTCTTCAAAAGGTTCATGGAAAGAATTGTATTATCTTTTAATTTTATTTTCACATGAAATTTTTGAATTAACCTTGTATATACAAAGTGGAATATTAGCCAGCCTTAAAAAATGGGGGAATCCTGTCATTTGCAACAACATGGATGAATCTGGAGGATATTATGCTAAGTGAAATAAGCCAGGCACAGAAAGAGAAATATTACATGATTCTTTTTATATATGATTCTTATACAGTTGAACTTACAGAAATAGAGAGCAGAATGATGGTTATCAGAGACTGGGGAAGGTTGGGGAAGGAAGGAATGGGGAGCTGTTGATCAAAGGGTACAAAGTTTGAGATAGACAGGAGGAATAGATTTTGAGAACTATTGCACAGCAAGATGACTATAATCAATAATAGTATTGTAAATTTCAAAGTATTTTGGCAAAATTTCAGATGGCTCACCATAAAAATGATAGGTAACATAGGTGCCAGTTATGTTAATTAGCTTTAATAATTCTGTATTGTAAACATGTATCAAAATATCACAATGTACCTCATAAATGTATACAATTATAATTTGCTAATCAAAAATTATATTAATAATAAAAATAAATTACTTCCACTTAAATTAAAAAAAAGAATACAGGATACAAGCTTTGGCTCTCCGCTAGCTTTGGGCAAGTTAATGAATTCCTTATAACCTTAGTTTATTTATTTAAAAAATTAAAGTAATTTTCTCTGCCTCACAGAATTTTTTTTTAGAACTCATTGAAATATATGTTAAGGTACTGAGAAACAAAGTAAAATTCTTGGATAGTTATTAGCATTGATACTAGGCAATTAGCCCCATGAACAATTGTGAAAGCATGGGGGAAAGATGGAAGATTAAACATGACAGAGTGAGATTTTTCAACAATCGTCTTAATTTTAAGNAATCTAATGGTGGGAGTGATATCTATTTTATTCACAGTCCCAGAGATTAGGATAGGAAATTGGGGGATTTTAAAAAATAGATATGTAGATATAGATAGGTTTTTAAACACCTATATAATTGGAACATTAGAATATAATTTCTACAAATTATCAAAATTGCTCAAGATTTAATATTGTTAGATCAAAGGAAAAAAATATAATTTAGCCAATAGTTTATATAGAAAAAATGCAAATGTAAGTAGGTATTTTAGGTACATGATACTCATTTCTAGCAACTTAATCAAAACCACAGAGAAGATATTTTAATTATCTATTTATGCTGTTGATCTATTTATGATGTTCTACATGAAAGGAAAAAAAAAAACTTTAAAGCGATAACCTGACCAGTTTAAATAGCATCTATTTTATGCTACTAAGGTAATTTATATCATAATTCATACATTTACATCATACATTCATGTCATAATCAGGGACTGGAAAATAAAGCACAAGAAATTATCAAGTTTACAACTCTTATTAAACTGTTGAGTTAACTACAATTCAGAGAAATTGTGACTCATCCAAGAAAAGACAGTCGTTTGATGTCAGGTCTGAGACTAGAGTCCCCATCTCTGATCTCAGAACTGTTTCTTCTGGTACCTCTTTAACATCACTTACAGCTTATTGTTGTCCCTTATGCTATTATCACAAGTGGTCCCAAGCATTAGGATGCTTCCTCTGCTCTGAAAAGAACTCAATAAGAAGCCATGGTAAACCAAATTAAAAATTAAAGTGTCAATTTTTTAAAAAAGCAACACAAAAGGCGACATGACTTAGAGTGTGCCTGTTATGACAGAGGGACACAGCAAGAAACTTCCTGGACTTGGAGTCCAGAATCCAGGATACTGGAGTGACATCAGCAAGATGGCAGAATGGAAGTTTTATAGCTCCACTCTTTTGCCTCCCCTCTGCCCCAACAGACATCCAACTAAAAACTCTCCACATGCAAGAATACCTTCATGAGTGTACCAGAAGTTGGGAGTGATAAACAAAAGTGATAAAACTTTAGCTATACTAACTAGGAAAACAAGAAGGAAGACTAAAATAAATAAGATTAAAAATGAAAAATGAGATATTATAACTGATATAACAGTAATACAAAAGATCATAAGAAACTATCCTGAATAATTAGACACCAACAAATTGGATACTATAGAAGAAAAGGATAAATTTCTAGATATATACAAGCTACTAAGACTGAATATGAAAAAATGAAATATCTGAACAGACCAATAATGAGTAAAGAGATTGAATCAGCAATAAAGTCTCCCATCAGAGAAAAGTCCAGGACCAGATAGCTTCACTGCTGAATTCTACTAAGCATTTAAAGAACTAATACCAATCCTTCCCAAACTTTTCTCAAAATATCAAAGTGGAATGAATACTTCAAATCTGATTTTATGATTTTATGAGGCCAGCATTACCCTGATACCAAGACTGATAAGGACACAAAAATAAATAATTAAATAGATAGATAGATAGATAAATAGAAATTATAGGCCAATATCATTGATGAACTCAGATGCAAAAATCCTCAATAAAATAGAAGCATACCTGCCATGACCAATAAGACTTATCTTTGGGATGCAAGGATGGTTCAACATATACAAATAAATAAATACAATACACCACATTAACAAATTGACAAATAAAAATAATATGATCATTTCCACAGATGAAGAAAAAGCATTTAACATAATTCAACACCATTTCATGATAAAACTCAACATATTAGGTATAGAGGAAATGTGCCTCAACATAATAAAGCCTGTGTATGATGAGTCCATAGTTAACATCATTCTCAATGATAAAAAGTTGAAAGCTTTTCTTCTAAGATCAGGAACAAGACAAGGATACCCACACTCACCATTTGTTTTAAAAATATTACTGGAAGTTCTAGACAGAGCAATTAGCAAGAAAAATAAATAAAAGGTATACTGATAGGAAAGAAAGAAGTAAAATTGTCTCTGCTTATCCATGACCTGATCTTATATGTACAAAACCCTGAAGGCTCCATAAACAAAAGAACTGTTAGAATAGATAAATTAATTGAGTAAAGTTTCAGGGTACATAATCAGCATACAAAATTCAGTAGTGTTTCTATACACTAATAACAAACTACCCAGAAAAATTTTTTTAAAAAATTAAATAGTTGGATGTAAATTTAACCGGGGAAGAAAATGACTTGTATACTGAAAACCATAAAATATGTATGAAAAAAAAGTGAAGAAAACACAAATAAATAGAAAGATATCCTGTGTTCATTGAATGGAATAATTAATATTGTTACAATGTCCAAAACAATCTACAGACTCAACACAATCTCTATTAAAACATCAATGACATTTTTCCACAGAAATAGAAAAAGCAATCCTAAAATTTGTATGAAGCCACAAAAGACTGAGTAGATGAAGCAAACTTGAGCAAAAAGAACAAAGGGGAAGCATCATACTTCCTGATTTCAAAATATACTACAAAGCTATGATAACCAAAACAGCCTGATACTGTCATAAAAACAGGCACACAGACAAATGGAACAGAATAAAAAGCCCAGAAATAAATCCATGAATTTACAGTCAATTAATTTTCCACAAAGATGCCAAGAACACACAATGTGGAAAGGACAGTCTCTTCAATAAATAATGCTGGAAAAACTGGATATCTACATGCAGAAAAATAAAATTAGATGCTTATCTCACAGCATGTACAAAAGTCAACTAAAAATGAATTAAAGATTTAAATGTAAGACCTGAAAGTGTAAAACTACTAGAAGAAAAAATAGGGGAAAAGCTCCTTGACATTGGTTTGGGCAATGATGTTTTTGGATATGACCCAGATGCATATGCAAAAAAACCAAGAAAATACAAATGGCATGGCATCAAACTGATAAGGTTTTGCACATCAAAGGAAACAATTAACCAAGTGAAGAGATAACCCAGAGAATGGGGAAAAATATTTGCAAATTATACATAAAGAATTAATATTCAAAATATGTAATGCAGTCAACTCAATGGTAAGAAAAATAACCAGATTTTAAAAATGAACAAAGTACCTGAAGACATATTTTTAAAATAAGATATACAAATGGCCAACAGCTATACATGAAAACATGTTCAGCAACACGAATTGTCACAGAAATGCAAATTAAGATTACAGTGAGATATTACCTCACATCTGTTAGAATGTCTTTTATCAAAAAGACAAAAGGTAAGTGTTGGTGAGGATGTGGAGAAAAGGAAACACTTGTTCATTGTTGGTGGGAATGTAAATTAGTACAGCCATTATGGAAAATGATATGTATATTCCTCAAAAACTAAAAATTGGATTATCATATGATTCAGTAATTTCACTTCTGGATATACATATGCAAAGGAACTGAAATCAATGTCAGAGGATTATCTGCACTCCCATGTTCTTTGCAGCATTATTCACAATAGCCATGATATGGAATCAATCTAAGTGTCCATCAATGGATAAATGGATAAAGAAAATGTGGTATTCAGTGGGCCTTCTGTATTCATGAGTTCTGTATTGGTGGATTCAACCAACCATGGATCAAAACTAACTTCAAAAAAAATTGTGTCTGTACTGAACATATATAGACTTTTTTTTCTTGCCTTTATTACTTACACAATACATTATAACAACTATTGACATAGCATTTACATTATATTAGGTATTACAAGTAATTTAGAAATTATTTAAAGTATATGGGAGAATGTGCTTACATTATATGCAAGTACTACACCATATCAGGATCTTAAGCATCCATAGATTTGGGAATCCTTGAAAGATCATGGAACCAATCCCTCTCAGATACTGAGAGATGACTGTGTCTTCAAAAGATTCATGGAAAGAATTGTATTATCTTTTAATTTTATTTTCACACGAAGTTTTTGAAGTACCCTTGTATATACAAAATGGAATATTAGCCAGCCTTAAAAAATGTGGGACTCCTGTCATTTGCAACAACATGGATGAATCTGGAGGATATTACGCTAGTGAAATAAGCCAGGCACAGAAAGAGAAATATTACATGATTCTTTTTATATATGATTCTTATAAAGTTGAACTTACAGAAATAGAGAGCAGAATGATGGTTATCAGAGACTGGGGGAGGTTGGGGAAGGAGGGAATGGGGAGCTGTTGATCAAAGGGTACAAAGTTTGAGATAGACAGGAAGAATAGACTTTGAGAACTATTGCACAGCAAGGTGACTATAATCAATAATAGTATTGTAAATTTCAAAGTATCTTGGCAAAATTTCAGATGGCTCACCATAAAAATGATAGGTAACGTAGGTGAGTTATGTTAGTTAGCTTTAATAATTCTGTATTGTAAACATGTATCAAAATATCACAATGTACCTCATAAATGTATACAATTATGATTTGCTAATCAAAAATTATATTAATAATAAAAATAAATTACTTCCACTTAAATTAAAAAAAAGAATACAGGATACAAGCTTTGGCTCTCTGCTAGCTTTGGGCAAGTTAATGAATTCCTTATAACCTTAGTGTATTTATTTAAAAAATTAAAGTAATTTTCTCTGCCTCACAGAATTTTTTTTTTAGAACTTATTGAAATATATGTTAAAGTACTGAGAAACAAAGTAGAATTCTTGGATAGTTATTAGCATTGATACTAGGCAATTAGCCCCATGAACAATTGTGAAAGCACGGAGGAAAGATGGAAGATTAAACATGACAGAGTGAGATTTTTCAACAATCGTCTTAATTTTAAGNGGAAAAGGAAACACTTGCACATTGTTGGTGGGAATGTAAATTAGTACAGCCATTATGGAAAATGATATGTACATTCCTCAAAAAGTAAAAGTTGGATTATCATATGATTCAGTAATTTCACTTCTGGGTATACATAGGCAAAGGAACTGAAATCAATGTCAGAGGATTGTCTGCACTCCCATGTTCTTTGCAGCATTATTCACAATAGCCATGATATGGAATCAATCTAAGTGTCCATCAATGGATAAATGGATAAAGAAAATGTGGTATTCAGTGGGCCTTCTGTATTCATGAGTTCTGTATTGGTGGATTCAACCAACCATGGATCAAAACTAACTTCAAAAAAAATTGTGTCTGTACTGAACATATATAGACTTTTTTTTTTGCCATTATTACTTACACAATACAGTATAACAACTATTTACATAGCATTTACTTTATATTAGGTATTACAAGTAATTTAGAAATTATTTAAAGTATATGGGAGGATGTGCCTACATTATATGTAAGTACTACACCATATCAGGATCTTAAGCATCCATAGATTTGGGAATTCTTGAAAGATCATGGAACCAATCCCTCTCAGATACTGAGAGATGACTGTGTCTTCAAAAGGTTCATGGAAAGAATTGTATTATCTTTTAATTTTATTTTCACATGAAATTTTTGAATTAACCTTGTATATACAAAGTGGAATATTAGCCAGCCTTAAAAAATGGGGGAATCCTGTCATTTGCAACAACATGGATGAATCTGGAGGATATTATGCTAAGTGAAATAAGCCAGGCACAGAAAGAGAAATATTACATGATTCTTTTTATATATGATTCTTATACAGTTGAACTTACAGAAATAGAGAGCAGAATGATGGTTATCAGAGACTGGGGAAGGTTGGGGAAGGAAGGAATGGGGAGCTGTTGATCAAAGGGTACAAAGTTTGAGATAGACAGGAGGAATAGATTTTGAGAACTATTGCACAGCAAGATGACTATAATCAATAATAGTATTGTAAATTTCAAAGTATTTTGGCAAAATTTCAGATGGCTCACCATAAAAATGATAGGTAACATAGGTGCCAGTTATGTTAATTAGCTTTAATAATTCTGTATTGTAAACATGTATCAAAATATCACAATGTACCTCATAAATGTATACAATTATAATTTGCTAATCAAAAATTATATTAATAATAAAAATAAATTACTTCCACTTAAATTAAAAAAAAGAATACAGGATACAAGCTTTGGCTCTCCGCTAGCTTTGGGCAAGTTAATGAATTCCTTATAACCTTAGTTTATTTATTTAAAAAATTAAAGTAATTTTCTCTGCCTCACAGAATTTTTTTTTAGAACTCATTGAAATATATGTTAAGGTACTGAGAAACAAAGTAAAATTCTTGGATAGTTATTAGCATTGATACTAGGCAATTAGCCCCATGAACAATTGTGAAAGCATGGGGGAAAGATGGAAGATTAAACATGACAGAGTGAGATTTTTCAACAATCGTCTTAATTTTAAGCCCCTTGGATTAACTCTGAACCATAAACACTTTCCATGCCATTTCTCCACAGATTGAAGGAGCTAGAATTCTTATAGTTCTCAGTTGGAAAAGCCCCTTTTCAGTAAGGATCAACCTTATTCCATTAACTCTGATTTACAGAGTATGGTAGCCAACACTGTTGGAATTATTCATGTGGACCATGGGCAGCAATCTTGGTATCTTGACTCAACCTCAAACAATTCATGCCAAGAGAAACCGTTCATCAAAACCAAAAGACTCTAGATTTATTTTTGTTATTTAATGGAGTTATTAAGTATAAAATGAATTCTGATTGCCACCAAAGGCCTATTTCATCATAATCATAAAGGATACTTCCTCAAATGAAAAATTGTACATTTTGGAAATTGTTTAGAATAATCATTCAGGATGCTTATTAAACCAGTTATAGAATTGAGGGGCTGGAAAGAATCATAGACATCATCTAGCCCAACATGGTCATTTTACAGCTGAGAAAACTGAGATGTACAGTTTAATTTATGGATAAAGAATCCTAAAACCCAGAAAACCTCTCCCAGATTTAATATATGTACTATCACATCGTGCCATTTTTCAAGCACATGTATTTTTATCTTTTGATCTGAAAATATCATCCAACTTATCAGGATTGAGGAAATGAAATATTAATCACTTTTATCTAAGAAATTCTAAGTCTGTTCAAATTAATTATTTTTATTATTATCAGTTCTTAAAATCAGCTTAGCTTTTTTTTCTTAAGATATCAATGAAAGAACTTCATTTTTCAGATTCCTCTATAAAAGTGTTTTTCAAACTTAGCTGTATGTTGGAATCAACAGGCCAGCTTTAAGAAATACAGATGCTTGTTTCTCACTTCAGAGACTGATTTACTTCATCTGAGAGGTGAGATCTGGGTGGGATATTTTAAAAACTCCCTGGGTGAGTCCATTGTGCAGCCAAAACTGAAAACCATTTCAAGGTCGACAAATTAGGCAGGGTTAGTAAGCAGAAATGATACGATTCTAGTATCTTTCTTCTGTACATTGTGAGTTCCTTTATTACTTTATTAGATCATTAAGTGGAGAACTGCCATATTTTGTTTCTACTCTTACTCTAACATTTTACAGTGTCTGCTAAATGTTCAAATATTTGCTAAACACTGGCAATATAAATACAAGTAACAAATATTCCTTGTCCTTAAGGCACTTTCTGCAATGGTGGGGCCAGATTAGGAGGCATTCATGTCATTGACAATTATGACAAATGGAGAACTATTAAGATGAGGCATATATGGCTGATTTTGCCCACTGATATCATCCATCAATAGTAATCGTTGTATACAAAGCATTTTTATCTACATCCAAGTATAATTAATCTGAATGCAATATATTGTTTACCATGAACAGATAAAGTTAAACACTTCTCGAAGAAGATAGCTGATTCTCCAAATTCACTCTCATCCCATGGATGGACAGCAGACACTCTATTTTCCTTCTTTGTGCTGGAAGAGTGTGATCTTGCATGAGTCAATTGGCATTAGAGAACAGTCAATGCAGTTCAAGAAAAACATTTCTGCGGATCCCTGAACACACCCTTTCATTCATACTCCATTCTAGCAGCATGAATACTTCCCTCCAAAAACATTACCATGCAGATTCCTGCCAACCTGTAGGGTGGGATCTAAAAGGTGTATAAATTATGATGAGAAATAGATGAGAAAATTTGTTATTATAAATGACCTAGAATAATTTAAAATATGAAGTCTTTGGTGATGAAATAAATGTTTTAAAAAATCTCTCTTCTAAGGATAGTACATATGAGGTAAATTTTCAAAAATACTTGAAAAAATGACAATAAACTAGTGAGGAATCAAAAATTTATTTTGTCCTTTTGACATGTAATATAAACTATTAAATATAAACCTCAAATACTCTTTGGATATAATAATGATCATAGCACAAACTTAATGGTTAAGGATAAAAAAATAAATATATGATGGAATTTACCAAAACTATAATTAAAATTATTGGAAAGAGAACTAGAAAAAGCTCTGTGAGGTCAGGAACATTCTTAGCTACCATTGTAGTATTTGGCAGATTTATTTGGTGAATGAGCTAAGAGAAGTTTTCAGTTTGTGAGCTAAATATGCATTTGCCATTTTTTTCATTTGAAAGTACTCAGAATCTGTTCTTAGTGTTTCTTCCTGTGTAGTATTTTTTATAGCTTATTAAAACAAGTTGGAGAGTGTCTTATACAAACTTTGATTTGATGGTATTGGAAATAAAGTGGCACATAATAATTTCTTTATTACATTTTAGGACACATTCAGCTGAGAATTTTATGACTAATAGACACTCAACCTTACAGTCAATAAACACCTAATAAATATTTTAAAATAAAAATGTAAAATCAATTTTGATATCTTGTGTGATATTTGAAAATAACGTTTATTCCTTAATAGGTATTATATATGCATTGAATTTATATATCAATTTCCAAAGGATTGATTATGGTAGAATACTAGCTCTATAACCTTGTGGATACATATTTTTGATTAGTGGGCTCCAATTTTTTTTAGGGCTTGCACATGGCACAAAATGGATAATAAATATCATAAATTGTACACGCCACTTAAAAGGATGCCTTCTTTCTTTTCTGCTTCCAATATGGTGACTGATAGATCAGCTAGCTATATTCAAGTTTCGCCAGTTGAAATTAAATTTAGATGCTTTCTCAAGGATGTAACCAAGCATTGCCCAGAGAATTCCCATTTTCACTTTTAGGCCTCCTGGTATCAAGAAGATGTCAAAAATATCTCTTCCTAAATTCAGAAAGGGCCACTCTAAATTTTGCTATTGGGGATAAAATGGTTCATCTTCTTTAAATATTTTATCATGGATTTTATAATATATATATTATATCTATATCTATATTTATATCTATACCAACAATATGTTTCACATATGGATACATATTAAGAGGCAAAATTTTGCATTATGAAAATAAAAAAGTAGAATAAATACAAATTATGCATCACTCTTTCCTGCTCCTTTACTAATCAGTCATCCAGAAATGTTACTAAAATATACCCAGGTAAGAAAATGGGCAATTTTTTTTTTTTTTTTGGCAGCTGGCTAGTACAGGTATCCAAACTTGTGACTTTCGGGTTATAAGGCTGTGGTCTAACCAACTGAGTGACTGCCGGTCTGAAAATGGGCAATTTTTAAATTTCATTTTACTTGATCAAGATGTATCTGTGTAAATCAAAAAAGAAAAATTGAAGAAAAAATGTGGTTAACTGTTCCCATGTACTTATATCAAGTTAACTAATTTGCATCTCTATAGAATTAGTTCTTTTGGGTTTTAATAGCATAAGAATTTATTAAACATTATTTATACGAGAGGCCTTGCGCTAGACTCTAGGTGTGTAATAGTGACAAAAACAGTCATGGTGACTGCCATTATGGAGAGGAATTTGGAAAGAGAAACAGTAATCAAATTATTAGACAAATTATTTGATACATAACAATGCTAAGTGTTATTAAGAACTGGTATGTTGTGCTACCAGAGAATATAACACAGATTCTTGACCTGGTTCTGTCATATTTGCGAATTCTCTCAGGAAATAAAGTTGACCTGAGTGATAATTTCATTCAAAATTGAAAAAATAATAGAGAGCATTCTAGGCAGACAGAATAGTTTTAGCAAAATCCCTGTAGTGGGAGAGAGCACGATTAACTTTTAGGAAGTGAGAAAATGCCAGTGAAGCTGGAGCAGACAGTAAAGGTGAATGATGTAAAACAAAGTAGGAGATGTAGACAGGAGTGAAAGCACATAAGGCATTGTGTGCTATATGAATGTTCAAGTCTTTATTTTGAGTAAGCTGAAAAGCCATTGAAGGATTTCCAAGCAAAAGAGACAAGCATGATGAAAATCTAGCTTTCAAAACATAACTTTGACAGTAGTACAATGGAGTGGAGTAAAATAAAGGCAGATATGTAGAGATATGTATTATTTAAAGTTTCTAATTTATACAACTAGAATATGGGTGATCATTTTATTGAGACAGGAAACATTGGAAGAAAACAAGGTAGTTATTATTGTGGAGATTAATTTGCTTCATTCATTCATTCGTATTGTTTTTTTTTTTTTTTTTTTTTGGTGGGGAGAAATCAGGAATTTGGTTTTGACCATATCAAGTTTGAGGTTCATCACACCAAAGATATCCAAGTGGAGCTCTTTAGTAAATAATTGTATGTACAAGTTTGGAACCCAGTAAAATTATCTGGGTCTAAAATGTAAAGTTGGAAGACATTGTGTCTAGTTGTTAATTGAAACTGTAGACTTGGATGAAGGAGTAAAATGAGAAGAGGAGCCACAGTCTAGCAATGAAGAACTCTAACGGTTGGGTAGAAGAGTCTGAGAGCTGAAGAAAGACTATAATATTTTGTTACAGATGCAAAGGAAAGAGAATGTTTGAAGAAGGAAGAGCTGACTAAAAATTGTGAAACCCAGCTGAGTGGATACGTTGGCAATGAATTTTTAATTGAAGCTTATTCCTTTGCAAAATCAGGTCAACAGCTCAGAGGGCTGAAAAAAAATCTGAGATGAATTTGACAATGTAGATGTCATTGGTGGTAGGGAAATTTTTTCTTATTTTTTTTTAGGTTTATGGGTGATGCATAAAGATTTAAAATTCTGATGAGAGAGATTCAAGTGAGAGGGAGATAGTGCTGAGAATAATGGGATTTTATATGGATTTTGTGTTCACTGTACTTTTCCATTTCCCTGAGGAGAGAGCCATGACTTGGCTATCCTTTGCTTCAAGGGAAGGTTGATGCTGACTTTCAGAATCTTATTTTCTCTGAAGCCTAAGCTTGAGAGGATTATTTTATAGGGGTAGGAAGCGGTGGGTGAGGGTGGGAAAGGCTCATATGGCTTATACATGTTGCTTTTAGAGATCTTATCAAGAGCTCCTCAGCAGTCATAGTGGAATTTGTGTGGGTAGAACCTGATTGATCTTCAAGGTCCTACAGACTGTTGTTAGAAGGTTATGGGAACAAGAGAGTAAAGGACCTTGCTAATTATTGCCAGGAATAATCACATGGCACACTGTTTTGTTTTATCTCATGAGAAGTGGAACTTACACATGTTCAGTTTGTATGCCCAGATTGCTCTAAAAGTAGTATCTCCTTAAATATTTGTTTAGGGCCTTCAGTCTTTTGTGAAATTGATCTCTAATTTTCCCTTATATATATATTTTACATTAAATCATAGCATATTTTGTTGTTTCGATTCTGTTTCAATTTATTGAGTATATCCTGTTTTTCCCTTTATGTTACTTTTGTCCTGCAAGGATTTTAAAGGTTATACTAGATTAACCTTTAAAGATTTAGCTGTCTGTTTTCAGGGAGTATTATTTTTTGGTGTTATGTTTCCAATGGGCAGGAAAGAGATATCCAGCTCTTGAATGAGACTAGCTAACCTCCAAACAGCTGACTCTCAATGTTGTTCCCTGACTGCACATGATCTCTTGATTTTGCTGTTGGTGAGTTTATGAGCCCACTTAACATGAAACCTTGAAACAGAATTTAGATGCTCCAATTATTCAGAACCCAATCCTAATATATTCAACTGTTGTTTCTGAACATCAACAGTACTAATGTAGTAAGTAGGGCTCAATGCACTAAATGCTGTAATTTTATAGACAAAAAATAAAATTTCTATATTTATATTCTATATTATATACTTCATAATTAGACTTCTCCATAATCCTCAGTAATTTTGGAATTACGTGTATATTCAATATTCATCTCCTTACTAGACTGTAATCTCCATGGGGCCAGCATGACATACTGAGCACAATATTCACAGTGATTTACACAGTGTCTGGCAAAGAGAAAACCCTCAATCAATATTTATTGAATGAATGAGTGGATAGATTAATAGGTTATATTTTTTATTGAAATCATCTTTCCAGCTCTGTAAGGTACTAAATTGTTTCCCCCCAAAAAAACTTATTTTTAAGTTAAATTCTTATTCTTTCATTTATTCATTCATTTATTTAAAATCTGGTCTGTGCCAGGCATAGTACTTGTAGCTGCTTTCACAATTTTTAATGTAGTATGTATGCTGATTATACTTAGAAACCTACTGCATAGACTGCCAAAGGAAATTTCTTTGGCTGTGCAGACAGTAGCCTTCTGCTTTTCCATGTGTCCTAGAAAGAAATTCAGAGAAGGAAACAGTAGTAACTGTTCAACTACAAATATGTTTTACAGATTATATGTAAGGAGAACTACACTGGCTACTGGACACATTTATAACTCTAGTTATAAATAAGAAGTCCTGGGAAAGGTTCGGCAAGAACACATGTTTGGATCCAAACAGTCCTGTTATGAAAAGGACAGATTTCTGGAAAGGTACCCCAGCCAGGAGATTCACTCACTGGCAGCTGCTATTATTAAAGTAGTAATAGTAGAAAATATTGTATTTAGTGTGATATTTATATTACCCTAACTATTTATGGACACAAAGTTGGACATTTCTGCTGTAATTCAGGAGAAAGGTTACCCAGCCTCACTTGAAAGCATAGTTATGTGTTATGCTGGTATCTTTACTTGCTAGTTCACAGAACAGGTAAATTGACATTCACTGAGAATGGGGCCCTTGCTAGGGTTTTATATATCTTCTTGCATTTTACCCTGGACAAAATTTTTATTTAGAAATGTATAATAATTGTTTTGCATAAAAAGGAGAAATTTGGGACTCAGCGATTATACAGCTACTAAATCAAGAGGTCAGAATTCGATTTCAATGGACTGGGAATCAAAATTTTATGTTTTTGGCCACATCAGCAAAAAATTCAGAGCCATATATATGACAGTCCTTAAAGAAAACCCACGCTTATAATAAAATGAATAAATCAGTGTATACTAACCAATGTCCAAGCAGGCTTACTTCAGGAATGAAAGGGTGGTTTAATTTTAGAAAATTCATCATAATAATTTATTTCATTAATAAATTAAAAAAGAAAAATCAAGCATCACATCAGGGAATGCTTCCTTCCAAAAAGTACTTTATAAACATCAATAATATCCATTCTGATAAAAAACAATAATAGAAGGGAACTTCTTAAACATAATTAAAAATTAGTAACAGTCAACTGTTCATATATATTTAAATGATGATATTCTACAAGTGTTAGTCTGGAAAGAACTTGGGATATTTTCTATTACCATTGTTATTTAAATAATTTTTGAATTTCTACCAGATGTAATGTATTAAGTAGAATTAATGATACTAAATATCACAAAGAAAGAGATAATATCATAATTATTCTCAGATATATTAATGTAATACTAGAAAATTTCACTAAAATTCCATTAAATCTAATAAGATAAATGTCAACCAAAATCCATTAAATCTAATAAAATGTCATAAGGTGACTAGATATAAGACAAATAAACAAAGCCCAATAGTTTTTCTTTATACTAAAAATAATGTTATAAATCAAAATAAAAAAGGTCTTACTTGCAAGAACAGAATCAATTATACCAATACATAAAAATATAAAAAAACAAATTCCTTATAGAAACAAATTTCTAGAGTAAAATGGGATAGAACCAAAATGCCAACAATAGGAGAATGATTAACTGATTACAGTAAACTGCATAATATTATAATATGCAGCTATCAGAAAAAATGGTAGAAAGTATGTACTTAGTTGAAAAAAGATGTTCATGACATAGTGATAAGACTAATATGTATGTTATTCATTTTGTGAGTAATATATTTTTATATTGTGTATTCACATGTATAACATATAACATATGTACATATTTTACATAAAAATCTTGGCTTTATATCCTCATGTGTATATGTGTGTGTGCATTTTATGTGTATAAATCTTGACCGGTCCAAAAATATGAAGAACATAGAATAGTGCTTGGCAGTAATAAATGCTTATCATTTTCATGTCTCTATAATAAATGTTCACATGTACAGATGGGAAGGATAAACCCCAGACTCTAAATAGTTGCCTTTAGGAGATAGGATTTGATGGACTGGGTATGTGTAGGAGCAACATAAATGAGGCATTTACTTACATTGCCTTACATAGCGTGGTTTTTGTTTGTTTGTTTGTTTTTTGCTTTTGATTTTAAGTTGTATACTTAGAGGATATTTTAATTGTGGTTTTTGTTTGTTTGTTTGTTTGTTTGTTTTTTGCTTTTGATTTTAAGTTGTATACTTAGAGGATATTTTAATTTTATAGTGTCTTCCAGTACTTCTCAAGAAAAAGTAAGGAGAAAAAAATTTTTTTGAATGTTAGAAGAGTTTTCAATATACAAATATCACATAATGTCAGAATTAGAAGAATAGTTTCAGTCTTTCACAAAAATAACATGTATGCCACTAAGTCACTCTTCAGTCACTGATAAAAAATTAAAGCCTAGAATGAAATATAGACTTTGTCTCTTGTTTTGAGGTTAGCAAACTAGGAAAGAAAAAAAAAAGCATTGTGAGAAAATGACGCATGGGACAGATATGTTTCAGATAAGCTTCTCTAAGAGACATGAGAAAGATGGGACCAGTATGTGGGAATTAGAGCAGCAGAGACCAGCCACGATTATCTAGCAGTAATCAAAGCTGCACTGCCAAATCTGTTAAAATGGTCATAGTCTTTGTCATAGTAGTTGCCTCTTTTTATTAAGCACCAATTTGGGCAGATTTTAGATTTAATCATTAATTCTTACAATAACCTTATGAAGTAATTCTCAGTCACATAATTTTTCAGATATTAAAACTGCATTAAACAAATTTCTGAGGGCTGGCCCGTGGCTCATTTGGGAGGGTGTGGTGCTGACAACACCAAGTCAAGGGTTCAAGGGTTAAGATCCCTTTATCAGTCATATTTAAAAAAAAAAAAAGAAAGAAATTTTTGGGTTAAGGAATGTGCCCGTAGTTCAGTGATGTGATGCTAAATGTTTGACCACCAGATCTGTGGAAAAATAAATGTATGTGTTCGTATCACACATATGTAACTGTGTTTATTGATACATTTATGTAAATACATAACCTTACTATAATTTTTACTTTTGTAAAGGATCATAGCACATAATTTATAAATAATAATAAAATTTAAAGTACTCTATTATTAATTCTGATAACCAATTGATTCTTACAGAATGCTCCCTTTGATTTTTGCTGAACTCTGCATCCATAGCCAATCTATGCTTGTAAATGATGGATAAATGTAATTCTGGCATGAATGTTGGTTGACTATTTCATTTATATTAATGAGTAAGATGATAGTGACATTTGTCAGACCTTCATTCATTAGTCAATGCTCCAGGCAACTTCATACTAAATTCCATAAAAGTTTTTAAATACTGGAAGAATATTTTTTCAGTAGTTTTTCTGCTATTCAAAATATCAAGACTACAGATATGCTTTTTTCGCCTGTGCTTTTGGGTCATATCCAAAAAGTCATTGCCCAGACCAATGTCATGAAGTTTTCCCCTAAGTTTTCTTCTAGTAGTTTCATAGTTTAGGGTCTTTAATCCATTTTTAGTTTATTTTTATGTATGGTATGAGATGGGGGTCTAATTTTATTCTTCTGCATGTGGATATCCAGTTTTTCCAGCAATATTTATTGAAGAGACTCTCCTCTCCACATTGTGTGTTCTTGGCATCGTTGTCAAAAATTAATTGACTGTAAATGTGTGGATTTATTGCTGGACTTTTTATTCTGTTCCTTTTGTCTGTGTCCCTGTTTTTATGACAGTACCACACTGTTTTGGTTTCTATAGCTTTGTAGCCACTGAAGTCATCCAGGTGCAAGCCAGAGATTGAGTCCACCATGCAAATCTAAAATCTGGGGTTGTGTGGTCCCACCTGGTGCTGGGGCAGGTCTAGAGACTCAGTCCGTGGGTACCGGACTGAAATTTGGGCCCATGCGGGCCCACCCAGTGCTGAGGTTTACTGTGGCAGACCCACTGTTTGGGTCCAAGATAAAGTCCTATGCTCCCTTCCCTCTCATTCCCCAAGTGGGTGGTATGTCTCTCTCACTGTGCTGCCTGGAGTTGAGGCAGGAGTGACACAGGTAACATAAAACTGTCCTTCCTACCCTCTTCAATGAGTCTTTTCCTCTTGTTATGGTACAACCAGATACTGTGATCTCTCGCCTGGTTTCTTTAGCTCTTATGAAGGCAGTTTTGTACATGGATAGTTCTTCAAATTAATCTTTCTTCAAGGGGATGATCAATGGAGAATCCTACTCCACCATCCTGCTTTCTAAAATTACCCTGTTTTTGAACATCTGTATACCTACATAAGTTTATTGTAAATTTTATTAACATAAAGAATATATAGCACATAATTTATAAATAATAATAAAATTTAAAGTACTCTATTATTAATTCTGCATAACCAATTGATTCTTACAGAATGCTCCCTTTGATTTTTGCTGAACTCTGCATCCATAGCCGTAGCACATAATTTATAAATAATAATAAAATTTAAAGTACTCTATTATTAATTCTGATAACCAATTGATTCTTACAGAATGCTCCCTTTGATTTTTGCTGAACTCTGCATCCATAGCCAATCTATGCTTGTAAATGATGGATAAATGTAATTCTGGCATGAATGTTGGTTGACTATTTCATTTATATTAATGAGTAAGATGATAGTGACATTTGTCAGACCTTCATTCATTAGTCAATGCTCCAGGCAACTTCATACTAAATTCCATAAAAGTTTTTAAATACTGGAAGAATATTTTTTCAGTAGTTTTTCTGCTATTCAAAATATCAAGACTACAGATATGCTTTTGTCGCCTGTGCTTTTGGGTCATATCCAAAAAGTCATTGCCCAGACCAATGTCATGAAGTTTTCCCCTAAGTTTTCTTCTAGTAGTTTCATAGTTTAGGGTCTTTAATCCATTTTTAGTTTATTTTTATGTATGGTATGAGATGGGGGTCTAATTTTATTCTTCTGCATGTGGATATCCAGTTTTTCCAGCAATATTTATTGAAGAGACTCTCCTCTCCACATTGTGTGTTCTTGGCATCGTTGTCAAAAATTAATTGACTGTAAATGTGTGGATTTATTGCTGGACTTTTTATTCTGTTCCTTTTGTCTGTGTCCCTGTTTTTATGACAGTACCACACTGTTTTGGTTTCTATAGCTTTGTAGCCACTGAAGTCATCCAGGTGCAAGCCAGAGATTGAGTCCACCATGCAAATCTAAAATCTGGGGTTGTGTGGTCCCACCTGGTGCTGGGGCAGGTCTAGAGACTCAGTCCGTGGGTACCGGACTGAAATTTGGGCCCATGCGGGCCCACCCAGTGCTGAGGTTTACTGTGGCAGACCCACTGTTTGGGTCCAAGATAAAGTCCTATGCTCCCTTCCCTCTCATTCCCCAAGTGGGTGGTATGTCTCTCTCACTGTGCTGCCTGGAGTTGAGGCAGGAGTGACACAGGTAACATAAAACTGTCCTTCCTACCCTCTTCAATGAGTCTTTTCCTCTTGTTATGGTACAACCAGATACTGTGATCTCTCGCCTGGTTTCTTTAGCTCTTATGAAGGCAGTTTTGTACATGGATAGTTCTTCAAATTAATCTTTCTTCAAGGGGATGATCAATGGAGAATCCTACTCCACCATCCTGCTTTCTAAAATTACCCTGTTTTTGAACATCTGTTCCTCCATTCCTGCCTTAATAAAATAACTTTAAGCAGCCATTTTAATTTCTCTATTAGTTTTTCAGTTATAACTATTTACATTATATTTAGTGGTTGCTCTAAGAATTACAATATGCATTCTTCATTTTAGAATCAATATTATACTAGTTCACATAATGGTAATAACTTTGCAATAGTAAAGTTCCTTTTATCTGGTCACTTCTATTGTTGTCTTATATATTATATCTGCTTACTCATTCGTAAGTCCTACAACAGAGCATTATTTTCATTTAGTTGTGGGAATTGGTAAAGGACATGAAAATGATTACATTGTATGATGTTGAATATACTAATTATTCTGATTTGAGCCTCACATATTGCACACAGGTGTTGATACTCAGATACTCACCACTTTACCCCACAGATATGTACAATCAACTGTTTAAATAAAAATTATTTTAAAATAAAAAAACAAAAAAAAGTTAAAAATAAAGAAATTATGATAAAACAGCCTATTGTATTCTTCCATATTTATCAACATATTTACCATTTCTGCTTTTCTATACTCTTACCTGTGGATCCAAATGTTCACCTGGTTTCTGTTTTCTGCAGCCAGAAGAATTTTCTTTAGCTTTACTTTTAGTGCAGAAGTGCTGTATATACATTTTAAAATTTTTGATCTGGTAATGCCTTTATTTTTTTCTTTCATTTCTGAAGGACGTTTTTACTAGATATGTTATTTGAAATTGATTAGTACTTTGTTGTTATTGTTTGTTTCAAACTTAAAGGATACATTTCCATTGGGATGAGGCTTATTTTTTTTCTGATAACTTTTATTCATATATTTTCCCTCTAAGTGTAATATGCCATTTCCTTCCAGGTTCTTTCAAGATTTTTCTTTTTATCTTTGCTTTATCATCAGTTTGATTATGATGTTCCCAGGTGTGATTCCCTTTGTATTTGTATGGCATGTGGTTTATAGAGTACTTTGAATGTACAAATTTATGTGTGTTTTTTCAAACATATTTGAGAATATTTTGGCCATATTTTGTGTGTGTGTGTGTGTATGGAGAGAGAGAGAGAAGGCCATGTTAATGTCTGATGATAAAACATTCCAGGTAGAAGGGAGAGTCGATTCAAAGGCCCTAAGATAGAAGCATAAATGGATGCTTGTAAAACAGCGGGGTGGGCTGGACAACTGAGCTGTAGGTAAAGGGAAATGCAGTAGAAGTAGGAGAAGCCAGGTCATAAAGGATTTTTTAAAAGTTCTTTAAAAAGAAAGAAATTTGGCTAGTAAAGATTAGGAGGAGAACCACTGGAGGGTTTGATCAGCAGAGTGACATTGATCTTGTAAAGGTATGACTCTGGCTTTTATATTGAGAATGTTATCATGGTTGGAGAAGGGAGTACAAACAAGACCATTTAGAAAGATATTTCAGTAACCCAGGCAAGATATATGGTAGTATGTAGTGCTGTAATTGATGTGAAATAGGTTCTCAATATATTCTGATAATAGACACAACTGGCTTTTCTGACAGATCAGATCTGGGTAGTGAAGAAAAGAGAGGAGTCACAAATGATTTTAAAGTCTTCTGTCTTAGAACTGAAAGGATGGCTTTGTTCTCAACTTAAAAATAGTAAACTTCAGGTAGATCAGGTTTGGGTGGAAAGAGGTCAAGAGTTCAGTTTTGGACTAATTAGGTTTGCAATATCTGTTAGATAGCCAAGATGAGATATTAAGTAGATAGTTGTATATGCATGTCTCAGATTCATGAGAGCTGGGTTGGAAATATAAATTTGGAAGTCATTAATATACCAATTTATAACCATCACAGGGTAAAATCACCAGTAGTACATTTGGAAAGAATAAAAAATAAAACCAGGAACTGAGACACAGGGCTCAGGATTGAGGTAAATGAGAAGAGGAGAAACTAGCAAAGAAACCTGAGCATGACAGTGAGGTAGAAAGACAAGTGAAGAAAATGCATCAAGGAGGAGAGCATGATCAGCTGTCTTCAATGCTCCTGTTCAGAAATTTAAAATAAGGGCTCTGAATTAACAATTGGATGTAGCAACATAGAGGTCATTAATCTTGGTAAAGGTAGCCTTGATGGAGAAACAGGAAAGAAAGTTTTACTGGAGTGACATTTAACGGGTATAGTGGAAGGAAAGTTGGAGATATTGAATACAGATTGTTCTGTTGAGGATACCTCTTGAGAAGTTGCTGGAAAGGAGAGCAGATAAATGTAGATGTTGGCAGGAAAAGTGAGGTCATAAAATGTTATTTTTTAATTTAAAGTAAAAATCATAGCTTGCTTGTACACTGATTGAAATGACAGGAAAAAGAGCAGGAGAAAATCAGTGGGGTTATAAAGTAGTCATGGGTGTGGGGGGTGAATGAAGAGAGATGCAAATGTAGGAGAGAGGGAATGAGAGTGCACAGTAAAGAGATTGGTATTAGGTAGGGTTAGAAATGGTTCATCTGTATCGGTAGGGAAAAGGGCATAAACAAAAATCATGATTTGTAATAATAATATGCTAATAATAATAATAATAAAATGGTTCATCTATAGATACAGATGAAAGTTACAGTATATGGGTACAGATGCTATTTGGTAAATAGATTTGGATGTGGGAGTCTGAAGTTCTCTGCTTCTTTTATTATCTCAGTGAAGTGGTTAACAGTAAAGATGGGGAGAAGGTGTTGGAGGTTTGAAGAGACTGCTCATGGGAAGCAGTCATTGAAGGAGACAAATGTACTGTGCAAATGTATTAGGTTGGCTGAAGAAACAAATATATGGGGAAAACAGTAAAATAGGGGTAGCAATAGTCTAAAATTCTCTCTAAAAGAGTAAGTCCGTCATATATTTTGGCCCTATCCTTGTCTCTTTTCAACAGCCTATTTTGTTACTTCCTTCTCCAAGTTAATAACCATCATGGGCCCCAAATCCAACAGTTCTCATCTTTTCTCACAAGCCATCTGCCTTTGCCTTGAGATTGTATCTTCCCGTCATATATTTTGGCCCTATCCTTGTCTCTTTTCAACAGCCTATTTTGTTACTTCCTTCTCCAAGTTAATAACCATCATGGGCCTCAAATCCAACAGTTCTCATCTTTTCTCACAAGCCATCTGCCTTTGCCTTGAGATTGTATCTTTTTATTTTTTCTTACCACTGTGCAATTCACTCCTGATCTTGCCCTGTATCCATTGTGGTGGCATTCACTGCAGGTGACAAAGCAACTCACACTGGTTAAGAGATAAAGGAGTGGAATTTATTGTCTCTTATAGTAGGTCAGATGTGAAGAAGTTTTCAAAGTTAGTCAGTCTAGAGACTCAATGATATAAGCATGAGTCTAGTTCATATTGATCTCTCCCTGCTGTTATTTATTCTTCCAGCTTTATCTAAGTCAGCATTTCTCAACTGGGGAGATTTTGCCCCTGAGGGGACATTTGGCAATATCTGGAACATTTTTGACTGTCACGACTGAAAGACTACTATTAGCATCTAGCTTGTAGAGGTCAGAGATTCTGTTAAATGTCCTAAGATACCCACAATGCAGAATTATCTGGTCCAAATAACCCTGATATGTCATAGAATAGGTGTTTAATAGCAATAGGGGCTACACACTTCTTTATTCACATCCAGTGCGGGGAAATAGAGAAAGGGAACTGCTTTTTTTTCTGTAGTTTGATTACGAGATTAAGAAAACTTCCTATAAACATGTCTCTTCAGACCAAATTGACTAAAAGACTCATTCAAGTTACTGGCCAAGAGGTGGGATTATTATCAGTACTTTCAGTAAATCATGGCCCAACCTTGTTCATAACACTGTATTAATGCTACTTGTTGGGGTCAGGTAAACAGGATATTGGGGAGTCAACAATAATCATTACACAAGCCAGATTTTTAACTAACTTGTGCTGATAAATTTATGGTCTTAAGGAGTTAACAGGGGATTTCTGTTTACATGACATGTTATATATTGAGTTCTCTGATTTTCTTTTGACATATAGGAGCAGCTAAGTAGGCAAGAAAGCCATGAGAGAGAGCTATGTTATGCTTCCCTCTGTACAATTAGACCCAGTAATCTCTCAGGCTTGGCTGGGTAGATACATCACTTTAGAATAAAGAAGGTTATAATGAGAAATAAAAATAAAATAGGAGGACAAGACCCAGATGTCTACTGAGATCGTTTTCCAGATACATGAAGACCTATTGCCTAACAGTGCAGAAAGCATTCAATCAGCAATTACTGGCACCTTTAAGTCAATGTGGGCATCAGGGGACTTGAGTTCTAGTCACACATTTATCATGAACCAGCTGTGTGGGTAAGACAATGAACCCTTGGCTCATTTCCCTCTTTTTGTAAATGAGAAGATTGGGCTAGAAAGTTTCTGATGGATCTGCATTAACATTCTCATAGTATATGGACAAAGCATTTATCAGCATATATATTGCTGAAGACATCTGAGAAAAAAATAACTTCAATGTTTATAAGTCCTCATAGAATTAAATTCAATTTAGTTTGAAGAAGGCATCAGATATTTTATGCTTTATAATTCCCTTATGGGGCTACCAACAAAAGTTCACCCAATTCATTCAACATCTATTGAATGTCACTTCTGTGCAAAGGATGCTGCTGGGCACTAGGAAATTGAGAATCAGGTGGCATAGACAGGCATAACTTCAATTCCAGTCACGTTGCATTCTGTACACTTATCTGTCACTTCACAGTAGCTATGGGGGAGTATGTGGGTGTAAAACACACTGTCTTAGTTCATTCATGCTGCTATAACAAAATATCATAAATTGGGTGGCTTATAAACAACAGAAATTTATTTCTTATTGTTGTGGAGGGAGGGAAGTCCAACCTCCAGACATTGGCAAGTTTGGTGTCTGCTGAGGGCCCACTTTTTGGTCCATAGATGGTGGCTTCTCACTGTGTCAGGACACAGTGGAAGGAGAGAGGGGTTTCTCTTGAGCCTCTTTTATAAGGGCACTAATCCCTTATTGATGAGGGCTCAACATGTATGACTTAATCACCTCCCAAAGGTCTTACCTCTAATACCAATACCTTGGGGGTTAGGATTTCAGCATGTGAATTTGGGAGTATACAAATATTCAGTCTATTGCATATGCATAGCATAATTTTACTATAGGAGAGGCATTTTGGTTTTCTTCTTCCTTGTAAGCAGCTATTTATTTTACCTGTTTTGATAAAATTGCTCAGCATGTAACCACATTATTAAAATGTTCAATGCAATCATTGGTGGTGCTCTGTCCATTTTATTTAACATTCAACTATTTTCAAGTCTCTATTACTGTTTAGCACTATTTCATTATGTTTTGAGGAATTATATCACGTTAGCTAAGGCCATGCATTTTAGAGCTAGGCAACAGGTTTGAATCCTGACTTTGATACTTAGTAGCAGTGATCTTGAATAAGGAATGCAAAAATCTCTGTATCTCATTTCATTACCCATAAAACATGGATAGAAATAACACCTGCTCCATAGAGGTGTTATAAAAATTAAATGGATTATTCCATTCATAGTGTTGAGTACAGTGTCTAGCATATAGAAAGAGCTCAAGAAACATTAGCTGTTGTTATTATTACCATTTTTTCCTGCTCATTTTATAATGTTAATCAATGGAAAATAGAATTCATAAATTTATGTTAACTCTAAAGCACTTTATTAGACATAGTAATTTTATTTAGAAATTTTTGCAATTACATACATATATACATCAGGATGAATTAATGGTATAACTTGTAAATCAAAGATGGATTATATTGAGCTTGGTAAATAATTTTGCTCAATGCGGGATTATTGTATGCAGATGTGAGCATCTATCTGGCTGCCAAGGACAAAACTTTTAATTCCCTCTTATTTGTGTAAAAATGTGGTCTTTGAAAGCAGAAGGAAATTTTTCAAAGAAAAACACAGTGATTTACTTCACATTAGAGTAAGAAGAACATACAAACTATGATCTAATGATGCTCCTTGTATCTGGATCGTCTGATTTGGAAGGAAATAAGGGAAATGGGCTAGAGTCATCAGGTGTGTGCACTTGAGAATGGTGTGTGGGTGTGGTGAGGGGAGTGAAGAGAAGCAGGTGTGAGAAGATGAGAGCAGAGTATACTGTGAAGACAAAGATGAGAAGTGTGTTTTGGGCTAAGTGGTATTAAGATAAGGGGTGGTGAATGGCTGTTTCCAAATCTGTGCTTGTAGTTGAGCCTCTCAGAAAATCCACTACCAGGAAGTGCTGATGTATGCATTTGAGAACATTGTTTGGAAATGATTCATTTTGTTCAGACCCAGACACAGGATCAGAGCTGGAAGAGACCTAAAAATCCTATCTCCAAAATCACCCAAAACAGATGAAAGCTAATTATAAAGCCACCGGAGAGAGATTTCCCACCATCTAATGAAAGTTCAAACTATAAGTGACAGCCATCATCATCAACATAGTAGTTATTAAGGAAATATGAAATAGTTCAGTAGTTATTAATATTCAGTAGTTATTAAGTAAAATATGAAAATAATGGTATTTAATAAATTAACATTTGCATTAAACTGAGAAATCCTACTATATTTTACTTTCTCTTGCACTAATTTTATTTGTCATAAATTTATAATGAAGAAATGATTTTCATTTCTTCATTTTAAATTAGAGAATGCAGTGTGTCTGCGTCTCCTTCATTTGTCCTGCTGGTTTTGAAGTCTTGACTTGTTCTCAAAAACTCAATTTTAATATTAGGCCCCTGGGCCAATTGCATCTGTCATTCTATAGTCATGATAATTGTTAAGGGATGGAAAACCGTAATGATGTTAAGATGTTGCCTTCTCTATCATCTTGAATTTTTTTTTTATAGAACTTTGCAGGAGGAGTGGAGATGGAAAAGTAAAGAATAAATCAAAGCGCCAGATCAAGAAAATCAGCAAAGATGGAAGAGTCAGAATAAGGATATATGTTAAAATAAGGTTGAGAGAAGTTTGAGCCATGAAATTTCGTTGACTGTTTTCCATGAAATTAATGTCATGTTTATGTAATTTGTTTGGAACCAGGGCCGAGACTAGACTTCCTGGCTGGCATCCACATTTGCCTTTTCTGAAATTTCTAGAATTAGCCTACAAAGATAAATATTGGCTCCAGAGGGCCATTCTATTACATTTCATGAGAAGCCTTAAGAAGCAAAGAGAGCTAAGTCCTAAGAATATGAAAACATAGTTTTTCTAGTGGTTAAAAACTGAATAATGGGGAATACCACAGTGGTGTCTGTTAGGAAAACCCCTATTCTTCTGATTTCCTACCCCTATTTTTTTAATTTCTTCATCTAAAATGTTACTCACCACTGTACAGTTAACACTTTCACCCTGACCTTCAGTCCGCAAGGCAAACTGGGCGTGTGTGCACGCGTACCCCCTTCCGTCTACGGATGCCATTGAATGCCAGTAAAGATATAAAACAGAATGAGCCCCTGGCAGTACTGTAAACAAGAGGGAATTCCTCCAGCAAACCAGAGATTTGACAAACTTTTGGAACTCTCAAAGTGGAAGGGGTTATATTGACAGATAAAGTACATGGCTGAAAAAAGTTACAGCTTGGAAAGGGTGCTGGAGTAAGATGCTGCACATGAGGAAGAAGCTCTTCCCAGCCAAGCCCCAGAGAAATACCAAGGTCAGAGCTGGAAGACAAGGAAAGATAAGAGCGGCAGAGTTATAGAAAGTGTGTAGCCTAAGGTGGCTTCTTTTTCACCTGTGCATATTTGAGCAGCATTCTACAGCATTTGTTCAGACATGGAAAACCAAGTCTTATCTTCTGCAGGGGGTGAGTAACACACGTGGGGAGAGGTTGATTGTAATGTGTGTAGTGAAGTGAAGCAAGTAAAGAAGAACCTGAAAGGACACTATTTTCACAATGGTCCAGGAAGAGGCAGAGCCTGTCAAAAATGTATCTTGGAGAAGTATTCTACTTCCAAAGTAATATATGCTCTACTTTGGCACTCGTGGAGTTCTTGAGCTTGTCTTCTTACTCCTGCTTTATGTGCTATAAAGGAATGCTTCATTTTTCTACAGCATTCATCACTATATATGGGGACCTCAGTCAGCCCTTTCTATTCAGGCAAACAGACATACTACCAAAAAGGAAAAGGATGGTAGCAGAGTAAAATCAAATTGTGTTAATAAATATGAATCATTAACCAAAGGCTGTTAAATATTTGAAGAGTACTAATAGTCTGCAAAGGAATGACATAGATGGACAAACAGAATAGCAGAGATCAGACACATAAATGAAACAAGAAATAGTAGAGAATCACAATATTTGAATATGTATCCTAGAGATATTTGAGAGGATATATCATCCATAAATCAAGAGTAAGTTATATTAGGGAATAGAAGTCATTGTAGACCAAGAAGAGCTCTTTTTTTTTTTTTAAAGATGACCGGTAAGGGGATCTTAACCCTTGACTTGGTGTTGTCAGCACCACGCTCACCCAGTGAGCCAACCAGCCATCCCTATATGGGATCCGAACCCGTGGCCTTGGTGTTATCAGCACCACACTCTCCCGAGTGAGCCACGGGCCGGCCCGAGTGAAAGATATTTTAATTTTAATTTTTACCCCTGATTGACCTGGAGATGGCTCATAGTATCTCACTACAGGGGTGGTTCTCCTGTAATTGATCACTACAGGGATGGGTCGAGAATGGTCCCCTTAGGGGATTTCTCACAAACCTGGGAGGAGAACAGTACTGTAAGATTTCATGATTGGTAGTGGCTTCTTGTGTTTCAGATTTATATTTGTATTAACTTTCTTTTTTTTTTTTTAAAGATGACCGGTAAGGGGATCTTAACCCTTGACTTGGTGTTGTCAGCACCACGCTCAGCCAGTGAGCGAACCGGACATCCCTATATGGGATCCGAACCCGGGGCCTTGGTGTTATCAGCACCGCACTCTCCTGAGTGAGCCACAGGCCGGCCCTGTATTAACTTTTAATAGGAGACCATTCCTTAATCTAAAGGAACGAAGCTAGTGATAGAATTTCAGGCATCAGTGACAATTCTATAAGGGAGCTTTTAGCACAATGTTCTGTGGAGTTTTCTCTCTTCTACTAGATGCTAAGTTGGAGGAGTTGCTAGAAAGACAGAAGAGTGAAGTGGTTAGAGTTCTAACCACTCTGTAGCTAGCCTCCCAGCATCCCTCATTTGCTAGCAGCACAACTCTGAGCAAATTACTTAACCTTGAATTCCCCATATGTAAATGGAGTTGATGATAATAGTATATACCTGTTCATGGTGTTGTACAGATTGTCAGTGATGTATATTTAGTGCTTAGGACAGTACCTGGTAGCTAATAAGTAGCAGTAAAGCTAATGCTTTCAGTTAATTCTACAAAAAGTGCTAGAGTTTTTCATTTTACCTTTTTCTTTTTAATTTTTCTCTTTTATATTACAGTGGGAAGATAGTTGGTAATTTTATATTGACTTTCTCCTTCTCTGAAAATGGGCATAATACACCTTGAACTGTGGCAGACACTGATGAATCAGAAGGAAATATGAAAATATGGTAGAGCACAAAGAATGAGCCTGGGTGCTTGCTGACCTCCCTGAGCTGCATGACCAATGTTCGGAGTTTTTGTTAAGTGAACATTAAATATTTATTATGGTTTAAGCCACTGTCAGTCAGGTACTCTGTTGATTTCAGCCAAATCTTCCCTCACAAACATTGCTATTTAGAGAACAGTATTTGATAGGAGTCTTTGCATATTAAAATTTTTAAAACCTATCCCCCTCCCAAAATTAAGGTAGATGATAATGATTTCCTCATTAATGGATATACTCAGATACCCTGATTTTTTTTTTCAATTTAGCTATAAAGCACAGAGGTTACATGAAATAACAACAACTCTTGAAAAGGGTTGGTTCCAGATGCTCGTGTTTGTTAACAGATAATTAATGGTAGGCCCATTGGAAAGTCTGATTCTAACTTGCTTTGAAGCAATAGTCTCAGGGTAGTTCATCCTTACATACTGGTTTCTCAAATGTACTTTCCCATTTCAGAAATTCTCCTGTCTCTTTAATTAAAGTGAATGATCAGATGATCTGGAGATCTTTGCAATGGGCCATGGTAATATTTAAACACACCTCATATATAGACAAGCATGTTGACCTGAGGTGTTTGTAGACATCAGATTGGTTATTAGTCAAAATAAAATGTAAAGATTTAGCTTCTTGATTGGGGCTGAGGCAGAAAATATCAGATGTAGGGAAAAAATATATATATCATCAGTTCACTCACAGAGCATTGCTAGAAATGAGGGAGTAACAAACCCCGTTTGAAAACATATGCCAACTGTGTGTCATCCTTATTTTAGAATAAAGGTAATGTGCAAAAATCTTTAAGAACCATAAAGAAATACCTTAAACATATGTTCTTTAGGAATGGCTAAGTCTTTTCAAGGCTACTGTGTCCACTTCTAATTCTACAACTTGAGAGGATAAAACATAGAAAAGTTTCAGGGGTTGTCACATGATTATTAATGATCTGGAAATAAAAGTGATGAGTCAAGTCCAAAAGACCTCTGCTTGTTTAGTCTTGGTTGAACACTGGGAGATGAGCCTGATCTCTAAGTGTATAGAAGACAAATACACATAGGAGAGGAGCCAGCTGCTCTCTCTCTTCACGGGTGACCAAAAAGGCAAAAATGGGCTCAGTTTGTGATCATCTTGTGGACATCGGCCTAGGCAAAATCTAACGTTTATGTAACACAAGGAAGATGTGCCACTCTTTTCCTCAAAAGGATATTCTGGGATATTTGACCTTTGAAGAAGCCTTTTAACTCTATTTCATGATTCCAAAAGAGAACCAAGTTATGTTTGGATAAGATAAAAGCATAAGTAGGAGGAAAAAACCGTTCAGAATGTTAACACCACCCAACCTCTGATTAGTCATACTCCTTGTTATCTTTTAGAAAACTTACAACTCTAAAAGTGAAAAGCCATGTTTAATGCCTGGAGATCAATTTGAATATTAACAAGGTTTAAAGTCACTTATAAATTATAAAATTAGGCCGTCTCACATAACCTATTAGTTTAATATGAATTTAGTATGCTATGGCTTAAATCGAGATTGAACTATTGACGTGCCCTCTTCTTCCTGCTGAATGTGGATGGACTGTCTCTGCCATTTTCCACAAACCTCTGATAGGGCTTCTGTTTGAATGTGGATGATGGACTGTCCCTGCCATTTCTCAAACACCTATGGTAGGACTTCTGGATGCAAGCTTTTGCTTACATACTAGGCAAGAAGCTATTCTCTAGCCACCTTACCTGGATGGGATGACATTTCCACTGACACATGTTCTAACAATTCATTTCTCTCACTTATCAAATGTTTTTGGCTTCTGGCAATATCATCCCTCCTAAAAAGCTCTGTCCTTACAAATTTGGGTTAAGGATTCTATCATTCTCAAAAAAGGTTTACAGTTGGGCCGGCCCGGTGGCGCACTGCTACAGTGCGCCACTTGGGAGAGCGGCGGCGCTCCCGCCGAGGGTTCGGATCCCACATACAGACCGGTTCCCGCTCACTGGCTGAGTGAGGTGCGGGCGCGGTGCCGAGGGTTGCGATCCCGTTGCCGGTCCCGGTCTGGTACGGGCGCGACACTGAGGGTTGCGATCCATTGCTGGTCACGAAAAAAGACAAAAAAGGAAAAAAATAAAATAAAATAAAATAAAATAACCGGTTCCCGCTCACTGGCTGAGTGAGGTGCGGGCGCGGTGCCGAGGGTTGCGATCCCGTTGCCGGTCCCGGTCTGGTACGGGCGCGACACTGAGGGTTGCGATCCGTTGCTGGACACGAAAAAAGACAAAAAAAGGAAAAAAAAAAAGTTTTACAGTCTAGCTATAGTTCAGAATAAAGGCTAGGTCTAACATAACTTGATTTCTCAAACAGTCAAAGCTGGACAGAAAAAGGGCATGCTAACAGGAATGCTGGCAGATTTACTTCCAGTTCTAGCCAAAAAACAGTCTTTCTCACATTTTTTTTGGTGTGTCCAGTTCAATCCAGGTCAAAAACCAGAAATGTAAAACATTCACTAGTGTTTCTGGACCTTCAGAAATCTGCAGATGCTTGGGTGGCTGAGAATGTATTTATTTAAGCACGATCCTCCTCTAAAACCATTTACCCTGCCTGATTGGTAGAGGCTACAAGAAGTAGTATGTCCACAGAGAATGACTCTGTCATGTAAATATCTAAGCTCTTTTTTTTTTCCTGCATATTTCTGTGTCTTGTTTTATTTTCTGGAACTTAGTAAGAATTCCATCACATCATTAGACTCGAAAATTTATATTTATATCAATTATTACTCAAAACCAAATATGAATATTTAGCTTTTTGATTCAGTAAGCATATTGGTATGAAAGGAGGATACATGTGCTATAAACAACAATAAGGAACTTTTTTGGTGGGGGTAGTTGTTTGACTGTCAAAAATAACAAAGAATAAAGGACGTTGTGAATCTTGTGGTTTTAATTGGTACTTAGTACTTCCTTGTCTTAAACTTATGAGATCTTGGCAATATTTATATAGACTAAAAGAATAAACCTTCTTACAGAAAAAAATATACTCTTTAGCAAAATTTGTGCAATGAATACCTTTAAAAACCTAGCCAGCACCACATTATATAGAAAATATGTAGATCTATATAACAGAATTTCCAAAGGTCTATTCTAGGTTTCACAAAATGCAATTTGCAATTTACTTTATGCTTGTGTAACTCTCTTCTTTAAAATCAAGAACATTGGTTTTTAGTAATATATGTAGTAATACATGGAATAGCACATCCATATGCACACAAACTATATGCTATAATTTTCAAGTGTTGCAAGTAACAAGAACTCACTCAATCTAGCTTAAGCTTAAAATGGAATTTATTGGAAATGTACTTAGGTGTTTCATAAAATTTGAGCAAATATTGAACAACCATGAAAAAGTCCAGGGAAGTCTGGTGATACGAACAGCGGCGATTTTAGCCAAGGCACATAAGCAGTAGTGTTTGAAGGACCTTCCCTCTAATGTGACTCAGAGTCTGTTCTCTTTAGGACTCTTTATTCAAAACACTGAAGAAAAATAAGTAATTCACCATTGGCCCAAATGAGGCAGGAGGAATATGGACTTGGTGTTTACTCTATAATTTATCTATGTGTATTAACTACTAATGTGTTACAAAGCAGATGCTCAATATCAGAAAAAAGAACAAGACCATACTGAGATATGATAACAAGATTGGCAATATTCAATAGTGGCTCACCTACAAAGAACTACAAAATATTTATTATTTAGACTACTGTCACATTATTAAATTGATTCTTCCTGAGAAGGACGAGGCATTCCTTTGTAGGTTCTCCTGTTGTTAGTTTGGGGCTTCCATGTCCTTATGAGAGATGACAAATATTTAGTTAATTCATTAGGCCAACAACACTTGAAAATCACTGAACTAAGAAACTTAGTTTATTTCCCATTAAATTCCTGAATCTTGTACATAGTGTTCAGAGATGCAATCATTTAAATCTGGAAACACACTGAATAAGTGGATAAAAAGATAACATCTCTGTTGAAAAAGTAACATTTGAGTGAGACTTGAATTTCTTGTCTCTTTCTTTTCTTTTTTCCTTCCCTCTTTCTTCCTGATTTCTTTTCTCTTTTTAGAAAATTCCTTATAGCTTACAAAAGAGGTAAAAATATTTTTAGCTAGGCTTTTTTAATTAAAGGAAACAATTCATTATATACAATATACTATATACAACAGTATTTTAGTAAATATTGACTAGTTTTCAAATATTTTCTTGTTGCAACAAACTCTACAGTCCATGTATTATTTGGTAGAGAAAATATAGAGGATATTTACTACGACAGCAGTATTCTTTCTTTCTTTTTTTAACTAGTTAAAATTACTTGTTACTTTGTAAAAATAAAAACCCATATTTTCTTTTTGTTAACATATACGCATTGAAAATAATTGTCATCTTAATAAAGAAAAATCACTTAATTTCAGGCATGGATAAATTAAATAATGATTTCAAGTCTGTTTTAGATATTAGCATCAGTAGTTCTCTCCTTTACAAATATGTGAGATTTTGCTTTATTGGACAACTTAATCCTGAAATAATCCAATGTAGAAGAAAATCTCTCATATTAGCATTATTCTACACATGGAACAACTAATTTAATAAATTCTCAAATATCTCAGAAATTTTATTTTGTACCACATTCTGTTTTAATAGTACGTTAATGACTCAGAATTAATCCAAAATGTATTATGATAATAATGGCTAACAAAATGATTATATACTGGCAGAGTAGCCTAGTTAAATTCAGTATTTTGAATTTACAATGTTGCTAAACTACTATATTAATCTGTTGATATTTTACATTATAAAACTATTTTCTCATTTCTCTAAGTGAAGGAAAGGAGGAAGAATGTATTTATATGTATTTCTAATTTCTTAGCCAGTCTGCTATACTGGTATAATACAATAGAGAGATCAGTTTCACGTCTAGAACATTTTTCATCTTTTCTTAAGGGAGCTGGGAGTGGGGGAAAGCAGTGGGCAAGTTTACTGGCAGTACTATCTGATTTCATCATTGTTTTAATTTAATTCACATATGTCTAACAAATTAAAAAAGCAGCTATTTTAAGCAAGAGTAAAGGACTTTTTGTTGGTAATCCTTGGGGATTTAACTAGTTCCAGCTGAATCATCAGAGACTATATTTCTTTTCCCTTCTGTTTTTTCCCCTTTTTTTTGCTCTAGTCTTTTATATTGTGCCAAAAGCATTGACTTAAAAACTTCCTCAAATCACTTCTAAAATATATGACTGATTTTGAACATGATCATTAGACTCTGTTAACCAATGATGGTATGTCAATGATCTAGTTGACTGCAATAATCAATACTGACCACTAAGATTTTTCATATGAACTGACCAACCGTGAATTTTTTCAAGTTATCTAAAAACCCCAGTTATCCTTAATAATGATGGCAATTCATTCCTAAAATTTGCTTGTTAAATTTAATTGTGTCTATATTATATCAAGTTTGTCACTCATGGTTCTTATTTGTTCATGAAAATGGATTTTTTAAAAGAGGTCATGTTCGTCAGCTTGCTAGCAGGTTTTGCCTGACTGGTATTGGCTCTCTGTTTTCATATTACTTCATTTATTGCATTATTAAATCAATAGTTACTTTAGAAGCCAAGAAAATGTTTTATGCTGCAATATGGTTGTCTCCCTAGAGTTCATTAGCTCATTTTCCTTCAATTAACTCTGTGTGCAGTACACCCCTCCAAACTTTTCTGATTCTGAAGTCCTGTTTCATTTGCAAGCAGAACAGCCAGTTTAGTCTTGAATTTTCATAGAATGTTAAGACTAAAATGACCTTATAAATCATCTAGCCTAGATTTCTGCTTTTGTTAACAGTGTTGTCTCCATAAGGAAAGGGAGAACTCCTTGAGGCAAGTCATATCATTTAAGCCTGTAGCTCAACACATACTTATTGATTAGCGCTGGAAAACACTTGAATCTCTGTAGAAGTTTGGTGTGCCCTTTCAGCGATCTATTCATCCTGCTATTATATTTTCAGTTCTTTCAAAGAGGTTTAACATGAATGGAGGAGTTCTGCTCTTTATTCAGATTTACACAGCTAGTTATGATGGTGCTAGAAATTGGTTGTTCTGACTGCTACTCCAGTATTTTTTCAATTCCATCAAGGTACACAAATATTCAAACTATATATTTATATATGCTTACATGTTAGCAAAAATTTGGATTCAAAAATGAGAGCAAATGAATACCCATTAGACTTAATGAACTGAACTTTCTGTCCAACTTAAATCCCACCTATTTCTTGCTAGTGGCTTCAATTTAAATCAAGTTTTAAAAATCTGAGTGGAATAGTGCATACTGCATAATATTTTTAAATTCATTTTTCCCTGAAGGTCATTACTACTTTCTTTGACTTTTAGTGACTTTTACTTGCCTAGTGAAAATGATCAATGTAGAGAGCTAACCCCAATGAGAAATCCACATTTTTAATAAAGAGATTTGTAACTATTATTTTCTTAATGCATCAACAGTTGGAAAATACAACCTCAACTTATCTGCATCTTTGCGTAGGTCAATAGAACAATCATATTACTTACTTATGCTTGTGGAGGCAATGGCCAGTGAACTCATTAATTTTAGTTCTGTTATCTCTTTTAGATAACATTCTGCATTGAGCAATAAGAATGCTTTCACTGTCTTTTGCTTGCTTTTTGTCTTTTCACTTGCTTTCTCCAAGAATTCCATTCGTCCTGAATTTAAGATCTGAGGTTTGTTTTAACTGTTTAAAAGTTTATAACTTTATTCTCTGATACAAGGAAGAACAGAGGAGGGTTACTTGTAATCAAATAGAAATTCTCATGGATATTACTGACTTGGTAACAAAAGTTGCATTTGCTTTTCTATGCAAACGAACATTTTGCTCTCATTCCCCTGTTTCTCTATCTAAAAGGGAGGCTGCATATGAGAAGCTGTCAGCTTTTCCAGCAACGCTCACAAATATTTTCCCTATGCTGTAAACTAAACCCTTGACTCAGTGTCTCACCCAGTAGACATCATTCATTTTGAAACAACACAGCTGTATTTCAGATTTTATGTCTGATACCTTTCCTCCATGAGTTAGGTTGCAAAAATAAGCCAAAAATATGGACAGAAATACATTTAATAAATTTCATTGAGAGAAAGAGAGTCTGTCAATGCAATCAACCTTCAAAGGCTGAAAGTGGGGGTGTTCCTGTTGTTAGTGGGTTAACTTGATTTGAAAAAAGGGTTATTTATTTTTTAAAATGCTGCTAACTCAATTGTAATTCATCCTTAAACATCATACCCTTGACAAAATGTGTATATGAATAATTAAACTAATTAATTTTCATCTTTTTTCTTTACCTTTCAATGTCAAATAGTGAAGAGTTATTTCTTGTGACGTGGAAGTCTATGAAAAAGTTCATGAAGCTGATAGCATCATCATAGAGGAACCAGGATGTGGAACTACATCCAGCCCATAAGGCAGGGTGAAAGCAGTGGGTATACCATATATCCAGATGTAGAAGATGGGATAAAGTAAGTAGGGGGCAGAACTTGGAGTCCAGAGAGTAGGACAAAAGGCAGTGATTCTGTTAGCAATTAGTATCAAGGAGGTTCAGAAAGTGACACTGAGGTTTCTATGAGGCAAATAAAATACTGTAACCAAAATTTCTGTAGAAAATACATATACAGATAAAGATCAGACATCTGTGTCAAGATGATCTTTCCTTAAGAAATATGACATTGACTGTGAGGTTTGAAAAGCAGACAGAGTATTCCAGTAATGGAAAAGAGGAATTGGAAGCGTAAGGCAGTGCTACCATGTTAGAAATTGTTCCATGCTTCCCAAACAAGAACTCTTATATAAGGAAAAAAAAAAAAAAAAAAAGTGAATCTACTAAATTGGGGCACAAGGTTAAAGTTTGTTCCCAGCCCTATAAAAGCAAACTATGAGAGCCAGACTAACAGCAACACTGACTTTATGGTGCTCTAGATTTTTCAAATGTACTTTAATTTGGATCAGAACTGATTCCAGCATAAACATGTAAGATAGTATAAAGAACAGATGGAAGAAGAGGAAATTAAACAGGAAAACAGCAGTACAATGAAAAGGCCTACAAAAATTCTAAGTCTGTAAGAGATTTCCTGTTTCTGATAATGATAGAATGGATTACTTGGATTATTCATCCTCCTGAAAGCAATTTAAAACCTGGGTAGAAGATTTAAAAAATAAAAATCTCTTCCTTAAAACACTAAAAAAATGGCAAGATTATAAGCAATTACCAATGACAAAATACAGGGAATAGTTGAAGCCAAGGAGGTAAGAAAGTATAGAAGCTACTTTTGTTCCATAGGCATTTGTTGGCTTAGAAAATAAAAAGAAACCTACATTATGGTCAAGGGCACATAATTCAAAGCTGAGGCACACATTGGTGCATAAGTGGGGAGTCTAACAGGAGACCCTCACATTATCTGGAACTCTAAGTGATACACCCTCTGGGTGAACATAAACGAGAAGAGAGCTAGTCGTTGCATGGAATTACACCACAGGTTTCTACTCTTTGAGTGGTCCAAGGAATTTAAAACTTTAGCAAAGCTTAAGGTGGACATGGACAGATAGTACCCCCAGTTATCTGACAGAAGAGAATATTACTCTTGTCTGAAAAAGGAACCTTTTGCATAGGTTCAAATTTTTAAAATATAACCAATAATAAAAGATAATCAATCACAAAGGAAATAAATGTAAACCAGCAGAAGGAAGAGAATGTAGAAACCAACTGTAAAGGCTTCAGATTATAAAATTATTAGATACCAATTAAGAAAAGCCATTATCTTGACTATAAGAAAAAATAGAATACAAAATTGAAGATATCTACAGGGAGTTGTATTCTATTAAAACAGCAAACATACTGAAAAAAGAATAAACCTGAAATTGTAAAAATAACCCATCTCAATAGATATTTTAAAAAGCAGATCAAACAAAGTTAAAGGTTGAATTCATAATTTGGAATACAGGTTAGGAGGAATTATCTAAAGTACGGCATGGAATGATCAAAAGATGAAAAAGTTTTATTTGTGGCTAAACGACAGAGTAAACTGTATACAGGTTTATCATTAATTGCAACACAAAGAAGCAAAAGAGATAATGGCTCAGAATTTTACAGGACTGCTGCAGAGTAATGCATGAATCAGAAATCTGCATGAATAATACTATGCAGCAAACAAGCCCCGTATTTCAGTAGCTTACAGTACAACGAACTTATTTTTGTTGCTCACGATTCTTCAGACTGGTTGAGGATCAAGTTTAACAAAATGCTCTATATGACTCTCATTTGGGGACTAGCAGATAATTTTGTGGTTGGCAATAGCACAGGAGGAACAGATAGAAACATCTGATATTTCTTAAGGCCCTGGCTAGGTACTGACATACTCTCACTTTCCCTACATTCCACTGACCAAAGTGTATTTGTTCGATGGTCAAGCTCATTATCAGTGAGGGTGGAGGCATATACTCTGTCCATCGTAAAGCAAGGTATGTCCAAGTAGAGAAGGAAGAACTGCGAGCATATAATAAAAGACGCCACAGACACCATCCACACTCTCAAGAAACTCAGCGAATCTCAGAAAAACAAACAAATAAACAAACAAATAAATAAAAGAAAACAAAAGACAAAGAGAAATTTTGTCTGACTTTTCAAGTTCCTCAGCAGCAGCAACTAATAATTATTTTTTAGTATGAGTGAACTTAAAGTTTTCAAAATAAAAGACAAAGATTGTCAGACTAGGCGAAAAACAAAATATAAACCGCTTACAAGAGATACATGTATAATAGGAGACACAGAAAGATTGAAATTTGGAAGCTGAAAAATATATACTATAAAAACAGTAAGTAAAAGAAAGCTGTACAGCTTGACATCTCTCTTTTTAAGAAAGATTTTCATAAATAGTGATGAGCACACTGACCAGCCATGTGAGAATAGCTCTCATGTTTAACCTTCCTTATTAAGTCTGTTTCCTTTTTCCAAATGCATTTCCCAATAAATGCCCATTTCACAGCAATAACATCCTCTCTTTCTTGAACTATGAAGACAGAAATATCTCATTTTACAATTGGAAAAATGCATCTTTGACATTCCCCTGTATCTCTACTGAATAATAGCTACTACCCTATAATATAGCAATGTATCTCATATTTTTACACAAATATAATTGAATATTTCCTAAGAGCCATTTTTAATTGATATACATTATATTTTATTTGTCCTGTTTATTCTGACAAATCTAGAATCCAAGCAACTTTTATATACCATATCATCTTTTTCCTTATGTTAAAAAAACTAAAATCGTTTTTACAAAAAACATTTTAAGGACACTAATCCTAGATTTTAGGCATATATTAGCAAGTGCCAATATTAATGTAAAACATACATGGAAAGATTAGATGGGATTGTATGAACTGAAATGTTTAGTCCTGGCATTTTGGGGATCTTTTTTTTTTAAAAGAAGATTTTGTGCTTACTTGTCCTAGATTATTCAAAAATGTAGAGTTGGACATGTGCCAAATTATGATGTTTGAAATGTTGTTACTGCAAATGTAATGGGAAGAAAAGTGGACATGGAGGAAGAAGACTTGGATTCCAGGCCGGATTCTGCCACTTAATGTGATATGACCTTGGATGAGTCATTTTATCACTTCAAATCTTGAGTTTTTTATTGGTAAAATATAGTAACATATGTTGAGGTTGTTGGTGTTAGAGTCCACTGAAACATCATATGTGCTTAAGATCTTTGTGCATTTAAAGTAAAAATAAATGTTAATGGTATTACCCATCTGTTCCGCTGAACTTAAGTATCTTCTATGTCATGGGGTTTCTCCCCATCTGAATGCCCTATGCTTCAACTGGATATTCTTATTTCAATGCTCCATCTAAATTCACTTTTCCTGGGAATGCCCATTCGTCAGACCTCCCTCTTTACTCCCACTTCTGATAAAACTTTTCTACACACTATGCCTTCCAAGTTTTACCTTGAACTCAACCAAATACCCAATAATCAACATATGCTAAATTGCCAATAGTCACCAATGACATCTCTCTTGCTAAGAGTCTTTTGACAAAAAGCATCCATCACTAATCAAAGATTTTTAGATGACTTGTAATTCAAAAAATATGTGTGTTCTTGTGGACAGGAAGGCTGTGGGGCAATGGAGAGATCTGACCCCATTTATCCACCCAACTTGCATCTTTTTTTCAAATAAAGGGTCAACCTTGAGAAAAGAATTCTACCAAGGGAGAGAAACAAAAATAAATAATGCATAACTGAAAAATTACTCACATTATACTCAGCTGTGCAGAAAAAACATACAACTTTCTTATTTTCTAAAGCTACTGTGATAGCTTTTATTACTCTCATCCAGTGAGTAGCTGTGTGGTATAGATTATGCAGAATTAAGTACAGATCAATTTAGCTTAAAACTTATAGAGTATATAAGAATTTGAAGAGTCTCTTTAGATTTAACTCAATGATTTTGGAATAATATCTCATAACTTTCCGATAGTTTCCCTTCTTCCCCTGCTCTTTTCTAAGATACTTGAGTTATGAGGGAGCAACATTTATGACCCTGTGGTGACAGGGAAAAAGGGATCCTCTAGCTTTATGCTGGTTGTTGGGTGTGTGCTGAAGCTCTGCCTTGAGATGTTGATGACCTGACATGCCCCGGGTCATTCCATTGGGTATCGCTGATATCCACTTGGTTAAGTTGAGTCCTATTTATTCTTGGTGTCCTCAGACCCAGGGATTGTCTTTTTGCTGACGTGTCCTTCTTTGGACTCTTGCTGGTGCTGTACACCTCTCAGTCTTTACCACACCATGCCAGGCTCCATGACAAATCTACTGGCTCTAAATTTGGCATTCATGATTCTTATAAAATGAGGACTAGAGTTTTCTCCTACTTGATTATGTCTTCCTTATAGATATATTTTGCAGGACTCTTTGCTGGCATAAGATCATCTTGCAGATCAGTTAACTTTTCTAAAAACCTCATTCTTTTGGCATTCTCCTCAATTTATTTAACACATTCATCACATTCCAGGCCAATGTCCAGATTGCGGAAGCATGGATTCACAGAGCTCACCCACTGGCCATCCCTCCGCTCTCGCTTTGTTTTGTTTTGTCATAATTCCTGAGGCAGGAAGTGGTTGGCTGTGTTCCCACAGTTTTCTCTGATTCACAGTTGACATCTCCTTTATCTAATTCCCTGAAACTGAAATGTCAATGGGGTATGGAGAGAGAGAAACTGGCTTCCAGTAAAAAAATGTAAAAATTGGGGATTATTTTTAAAATGTAAATTGAGGATTATTTTAAAAATACTGCTTTTGATACACAAAGAAGAAAAGTAAAACACACCTTGGTGAAATGTAGCCAATATGCCTCATAAATGTCTCTTGTTCCCTCTTTTCTGTGACACCACTTTTTCCTATTCCTCTCCTATAGCCACTCCTTCCCAATCTTTCTTTGGGATAATCTTCTACTTGTCCATTAAATACTGGTGTCACCTGAGTTTTGTCATTAGCCGTCTTCTATTTTCAATCTGTAATCTCTCACAAGACAATCTCAACCACTTCCATAACTTCAAATAACATGCGTTGATTTATGGTTCCTAGAACAAGAGGTATGTTTTATTTTTCTATGCATATTTTGCTAATATTGTTACTAGCAGGTAATGGGCACTCAGTGAGTAATTGTGAGTGAAATGAGTGCATGTTCCTCCATAGCTGAGAAGTCTCTGAGATTGTTCTTTTGCTTCATGTACAGATGAAAATTAATTGTAAACAAAATACAACCCACACGTATATTCATGGGTTAAAGGGAACTTTCTTTTTTCTGCCAGTATAAAGAATTTCCATGTAATAACAGGGTTTTTAGATGAAAAAATTAAACTTTTCATTATAGAATTTAGCTGAGAAGTCTCTGAGATTGTTCTTTTGCTTAATGTACAGATGAAAATTAATTGTAAACAAAATGCAACCCACACGTATATTCATGGGTTAAAGGGAACTTTCTTTTTTCTGCCAGTATGAAGAATTTCCATGTAATAACAGGGTTTTTAGATGAAAAAATTAAACTTTTCATTATAGAATTTGGGGTTTGACTCATTGTCCTTCCATTTGTAAAACTGCATGATTCCGAGTTATGCACAGATAAACCACATGTATTGGGAATCCACTCCTAATACCCTATCTTCTGCTCTTTGCAAGAAAGTCAATTAACTGGCTAAAAGATTTAAGAAACATAAAGTAAAAATTTCTTACCTTCGAAGAAATGTCTTTGAAGTTAAGTGGAAATCATGTTCTTCTTTTGCTTGGTAACTAAATAAAACATTATTAGCTAATTAGTTAAAACGTTGGAAGTTGATGGAATTTTCCCTCCTACTTGTATTTATATTTTTAAATAAAACAGGTTGCTAATTTTTTTTTTTTTTTTAAAGATGACTGGTAAGGGGATCTTAACCCTTGACTTGGTGTTGTCAGCACCACGCTCAGCCAGTGAGCGAACCGGCCATCCCTATATGGGATCCGAACCCATGGCCTTGGTGTTATCAGCACCGCACTCTACCGAGTGAGCCACGGGCTGGCCCCAACAGGTTGCTAATTTTCTCAACATTTAAATAGAAATATAAATTAAACGTTTGAAGTACTCTCAGCAAGTAAAGTGCTACATATGGGCCAACAGCTGTGGTTTGACTACTGTTATTTTAGTTCTTGTCTTAACTTTAGCCCTCATCTATGCACATATCTGAATATGGTTATACTACACATACAAAGAACAAATGGCCAAGAAAAATAAGTAAACTGACTCAAAGTGTTTAGTGTTTGAAATGTCTTCTTTCTGGATTGTAACATCCCGTATTTTTTCAGAGACAACATCTGATAATGAAAGGTGCTTATAAAAATATAGAAATTATTGGGCCAGCCCCGTGGCGCACTCGGGAGAGTGCAGCACTGGGAGCGCAGCGACACTCCCGCCGCGGGTTCGGATCCTATATAGGAATGGCCGGTGTGCTCACTGGCTGAGCGTGGTGCAGCCGGTCACAAAAAGGACAAAAAAAAGAAGGAAGTACCTTGACAGATACATGTAATGCCCTAACTTATGCATTCACCTGATTTTGGCCTCTGAGAAAATTCTGCTACCGGCTGTGTATTAGTCCATGTTGTGTTGCTATAACAGAATACCTGAGACTGGGTAATTTAATAAGAAGAGAGGTTTATTGGGCTTATGATTCTAGGACAGCT
>NW_007729790.1:46066-65646 GCF_000696425.1 Galeopterus variegatus | reverse complement strand
AAAAAAAAAAAAAAAAAAAAAAAAAATATATATATATATATATATATATATATGTAGAAATTATCCTTATAATAAAAGGGATTAGAACACTTCCAAGTGTGGGATTTAATGTATAATCCCAAATTGCATTGATGATTTCCTTTCAAAAATTTCTTGAATTAATATCACAATCCATCCTTGAGAAGAACAAAGGTCATGTGAATGAGGTCATTATCTTACAGATTTACTTTTACAGATTGATTTTTCTTTGTTAGCTAAATAGCATTAAATTGATTTTTAATCTGTTATTTATATTGAGTGACTCAATAAATAAATTTTGTAAGATTTTAAATAATGGAATCTATGTGAAACTGGATTCTTCATCTTTTAGTGGTATATGGTAAATATTCTATAATAATCAATTCAATGGGAAAACTTCCTCAAAATATTTCCAGAATTTTCAATTACATCTTCTCCAGATAAGCTTCAACTCCACGATGTTTTGGCTATTTATGAAGAAACATATAGGTTCAATGAGGGCCTCTATCAATCTCTATTATATTCTGCAATATTAAAATACCATATTTATTCAAACTTTTACAACAAAATATATTTAAAAACCTATGACCAAGAGCACTTGTAAAATAGAATTTTGGTTTATTTAATGCTAAGTTACAGATCATTAATGCTGCAAACATAATTTTAAGGTAGGTTCTTTGTGTGTGGTATTTGTCTGTGTTGGCATTGGAGTGGAGGAGAATGATAAAATAATCAAAAACTGACATTTTTAGCTTTCTCCATTTTAGGAAGCAGTGTAGTCTATGTGTTTATAGCTGAATCTAATAAAAAGTTTTCTTTTTTCACTTGATTTGAGCATTTGTTTGTTTATCTTTTCTCAGGCAGCTTCTACAAACACAAAATTGCAATAACCTAACATATTACAGAACCAGCCTTTGTTTACTCTCCCCCTATTTGACCACCCACAAGTTGAGTCAAAGTTGTACTTTACATTTTCCTATAACCAAAACCACATGGAGGAAATACACTTCCTTGGGCCTCTTTAAAATCATGAAATTAAGCCTTTCTTGGATTCTATCTCCAGCAAACAACAGATAATCTGCTTGTGAATACATCTAAGTTATTAAGCATGCTCCAGGAAATGTGTTGTAGCTGACCTAGAAAACTGCAACTTCAAAAGACACTATCACAGAACTTAGAGCTGAAAAGAGTCATAGAAATCAATTAAAATCAAGTGCTTATTATAAGAGAGAAAACTGAGGCTCAGAGAGGTTGACCTTTTGCCCATTATTATTATAAAAACCAATGAGACTTGAAAACCTGGTTTCCAGCCAGGGTCTACTCCAATTGACCATTGCATTCTTAATAACCTATCACTAAAACATTTAACCCAGCAAGGGATCCACTTGCTGATTTGTACGATTGCATCTCTTTCCGTTTCATGTCTTCAGTTGAATGTGTCCATTCTACTACTGAATTAGAATGTATCCGCTGTAATGTTAGCATTAAATTTAAATAGTTAATGCTAGTATAGATTTTAAATTATTTTTTGACCCTTTATATCTTTCTGTGACACTTTTCTCTCCCTGAGGAAATGGTTTTCTTGCAAGCCATTTTCCTCATCCTCTGATCTGAAAGGGCTGCTGGAATGTTGCCTTATCTTGGCATTAGAGTGACTTCACACTTTAACATTATTCTAGGTAATATGACAGCTTCCTAGTCATTAATAATACCTGAATCTTCTGAACACAAATATGCATATCTGTTATTTCTATGTAATATCTCTGAATAATAATTGTGAGTTTCTATACTCCATATGCTTGTGAAAAATCCTCAATAGGTAATGACAGAATTTTCTGGCCTTCTGAAATTTAAAGCTGCAACACTATACAGTTTGGTGTTCCATATTCATAGTCCCAAGTCTGGCTCAGATTTTAATCCCATCTCTAGAGTACTCCAGGATATGTACATAAGATTTCTTCTTTCAAGAGAAAAATACTTGTTCTTCTAAAAAAAAAAAAAATCCCTAGTATGCAATGAATTCACTGCTTTGAGATCACACAGGGAATATCTCAAGTGTCTCAGAAGTTAGAGAGAAGACTACAGTCACATTATCTTGACCATGCCATTCACCCAAAAGATCTTAGCATTTCAAGCCAAGGTATGATGTTTTCGTTTTCAGAAGTAACACTGAGAGCCATTTTGAAATCTAATCTTTCGCTAAGAGACAATGCTGATTGAGTAAATGCTCGTCCTTCCCTTCCTTTTCAGAAAATCTTCCTCAATTGCTGCACTCTTTTCCATCTAGCAAATTACACTTCTTGTGGGTAGTAATGCTAACTCAGAGTTTTCTTTTTCTTTTTCATAATATCTTAGAAGGGACCCTGTCCCAAAGATATCACCTAATGGGCTTTTAAGTACTCAACTAATGCACCTTCACTTAATATTTCTCAACAGACTAAGTCACACTAAATTATTCTGTCCCACACCATTATTGATTGTTTGGATCACATCAAATCCTTTTGTAACTGATGACAATTGGTTTTTATTTGGAGCAAAAAATATATTCATCTTGACAAGCAAGATGTTCCACGGATATCAGTACCTGTGGCCATTACAAAAGGTGCCCTTGTTCTGTCCCCAAATCCATCATCCATCTCATTTCTTCATGTTCTTTTTTATCCAGCCTAAAGGCCATGAAACACAGTTTTCTGCCAATGTTCTCAAATTCCCTTGCCCTATACTCTCTTGGTCTTACCAATCTATCTGGCAAAACCCAATCTAATTGTACTCAAATATCTTTCTCATCTTCTGCTCCCAAATGGCTAAATACTGCTGAAAGAATCACATAACAGGGCCTGGATCTACTACAAATTCACAGTCTCAACTTTTAAAGGACTCTCAATATTGCCAGACGATCCTAATACATCTCTGGACTACTTTTCTCTTCTCGGTAGTGCCTTTCCCTAACTTTATCTCTCTTACTTTTCTCAAATCCCTAACCCTCACTCTGAGCAGAAACTCTAGTTCACAGAAATAATAGTAGTAGTAATAAGTGCATACATCGTGTTTACTATATGCCAGACACTATTCCTTAAACTTGTCATACATTAACTACACTCAGAAATAGTACTATTTTTTATCACCATTTTATAAATGAAGTATTTGAGGCACAGAGATTTTTAGTAATTTGCCCATGGTCACACAGCTAACAAGTGGCAGAGTCAGATTTTTCCTGAGGCAGTCAGGATTCTAATTTGGGTGTATGTCTTTGACCACTATACGTATTTCTTCCTCCTGATAGCAAACCTATAAGCTGCCTGTATCTCATAATGAGAAAGTGCCCCCTCCTATCTGAGGTCGGTCCTTCCCATCACCTGTGATTTGGGTTTTATGCTGTTATTCTCAGCAACCCCCATGATTTGGTAACTCGTCTTATTTTGTGTAGATTCACTGTCTTCTCATGCACTCAAGCACTTCTTTCCATCTGCCCATCCACACATGCATTTCTTGGAAGAGATAACTGTTCTTTCTATCTACATTTCCTCACCTCTTGCTCTCTACTTAGCACCCTGTTTAGTCATGCCCCCCGACCTGTCCAGCTTTCAGCGTGCTCATGAATGACCTCGTGACACTAAATCCAACACACATTTTCCCTCTCTCATTTCATTTGAGTTCTCACCAGTATTCCACGCAGTTGGCCATGGCTTCCTTTTTGCAACACTATCTCTTCTTGGCTTACATGAAACCATTTTTCCTGTTCTCCTCCTTCCCCCACTATCCCCTGTGTAGGTTCATTCGTCTGTACTCATTGCTGAAGTGCATTGAGATTTGGTCCTAGATTCTCATGTATTTTTTACTTTCTATTCTCTCCCTGATGCACACCTCTGGCATTAATTATCTTCTTAAGTACATTGCTGAAGTGCATTAAGATTTGGTCCTAGATTCTCATATATTTTTTACTTTCTATTCTCTCCCTGATGCACACCTCTGGCATTAATTATCTTCTTAAGTAGATGTTTCATAAATGTCTGGGATGGTTAATTTTAGGTGTCACTTTGACTGAGTTAAGGGCTACCCACATAGCCAGTAAAACATTGTTTCTGGGTATGTCTGTAAGGGTGTTTCTGGAAAAGATTAGCATTTGAATTAGTAGACTGAGTAAAGAAGACCCCCCACCCCCATCCATGTGGGCAGGCATCATCTAATCCATTGAGGGTCTGGATTGAACAAAATGGCAGAAGATGGGCCAATTTTCTCACATTCGTCTTCTCCTGCCCTCAGACATTAGAACTCCCAGTTCGTGGGCTATTGGACTCCAGGACTCACACCAGAGGCCCTCCATCTTCTCAGGCCCTCAGCTTTGGACTGAGAGTTCCACCATAGGTTCTCCTGGTTCTCAGACTGAATTATACCACTGGCTTCACTGCTCTTCAACTTGCAGCCAGCATATTGTGAGACTTCTCAGCCTCCATAATTATGTGAGCCAATTTTCATAATAAATCCCATCTTTTATCTATCTGCCTGTCTATCTATCCGTCTACCTACCTTTCTAATCTCCTATTGGTTCTGTTTCTCTGGAGAACCCTGAATGTCTGTCTCTGCCACAGATCTCTCTTTTGGATGACAGACCCACACATGACATCGACTGTAAACTCTGCAAGGTTGGTGACTACTTGCTTTGTCTCTTTTCTATCTCCAGTGCCTAGAATAATGTCCAGTACATAGACGTTAAACAATAAATGTTTATTTAATTGAAGAAAAAGTGATCTGCCCAAACTTGACTCTCTTTTAGTATCTACTATTAGTGCAAGGCATCACCATTCATCAGTTAAATAGCCTGGCAAAATTGTCGACATTTTCAGTTCCCTCATTCGTCAGAATTGATAGTTGTATTAGTTTGCTAGGGCTGCTATAACAAAATACCACAGACTTAATGGCTTTAACAACAGAGATTTATATTATGACAGTTATGGAGTCTAGAAGTCCAAGATCAAGGTGTCTGTAGGTTTGGTTTCTCCTGAGGCCTCTCTTCTTGGTTTGCATGTGGTCACTACCTCACTGTGTCCTCACATGGTCTTTCCTCTGTGCACATGTATCCCTGATGTTCCTTTGTGTGTCCAAATTTCCTCTTTTTATAAGGATATCAGTCAGAATAGATTAGAGGTCACCCCGAAAGCTTCATTTTAACTTAATCACCTCTTTAGGTCCTATCTCTAAACAGTCACATTCTGAAGTACTAGGAATTAGGGCTTCAACATATAAATTTTGGGAAGACAAAATTTAACTCACAACAATCTATCAACGAGTCTGTTTTATTTTTTCTAAATAAATACTTGAATTCACATGCATTTCTCCATCCTTTCTTAATCCAAGCTACCATTATCTTTGCCCAGTGTGATAGACAGCTTCTAAGATCTCCAAAGGACCTCTGACTCACGGTTTTCACTTCAGTGTGTGCTGACCTAGTGACTAGAATAGAATATGGCAAAAGGAATGGAATGTCACTTTTGAGATTAGTTTACAATAAGACTCAGGCCTTTATCGTGCTTTCTTTCTCTTACTCTTTCACTTACTTGCTTGTTCTGATGAAAAACAGTTGTCACATTGTAAGCTGACCTATAGAGAAACCAAAGTGGCAAGGAGCTGAGAGAAACCTCTGTCCAAAGCCACAAGGAAACTGAGACCCTCAACCAAGAACCCATAAAGAACCACTCAACTAAGCTTGGAAGTAGATCCTCCTCCAGTAGAGCCTTGAGATGACTGAAGCTTTGGACAACACCTTGATTGCAAGCTTGTGAGAAAGACAGAGCCAGAAAACACAATGTGTGCACAGATTCATGGCCCACAGAATCTGTGAGATAATAAATGTTTGTTGTTTTAAGCCCTTACGTTTTGGTATCATTTGGTACTCAGCTATAAATGACTACTACATGTAGTTACTACAGGAGTTTACTAGCCTGTCTACCTACATTCATTCTGGCTTCCTTCAAGTCACTTCTTGATGTGGCCATTCGAGTGAACTTTCCATAACACAAATCAGCCTATTTTCCGTTTAAACTCTTCAACAGCTTCCTATTATTTTCAGACCAACTACTTACCATGGCAGACAAAGCCATGCATAGTCTGGCTCTGCTCTGCACCCCAGGCCTGATCTCACACTCAGATTTGCTCTCTGCCCCACCCTACTGAAATTCCTCAGTCTCTTTGAACTCCCTGTGCTGCTCCCACCACAGGCCCTTTCTATATGCTGCTTACTCTCCTAACTCACTCATCTCTCTTTTGCTCACTTAGTTAATGCCTACTCTTCCTTCAGCTTTCAATACCTCATTTCCTCAAGGAGGAAACCTGTCTCCAGGTCAAATCACCTTCACCACATTTGCTAGAGAACATTTTTACATGTGACTGTGATTAATGCCTTTTCCTTCCACTCAAGTCCAAGCTGCACGACAACAAGGGCCACATCTGGTTTTCTTTAACACAGTATCTGCTATGTCTGACCTAGTTATCCAGCACACAGTAGGCACACAGCATACATGTGTTAAACAGACAAATACATAAAGTATTAGTCAAATACCGCTTGTTTTATTGTGTCATTTTGTTTTTTTATGGGTCCTCTAGTTAACAATTTTGCTGTCAGAACTATGTGAGTTCAAAGTGCGTGGTGCTACTACCTCCTGCAACTAGACTTTTCTGCCAAGTATCTGTGAGACTAAGTTATATTTTTATGAGGACTTTTAGGGAAAGACTATGCAAAACAACATTTTCTAAATTATGATGGCATTTAACCCTTCTGGATTCATGGCAAAATCAATATGGACTAAAAGGATAAGACTTGGCATCTGAAATGAAATTTGTCTGGCTCAAAACATTCACCCCCAAAATTAACGTTGTTAAGACTTCTTTACTTGCACATAACACATCTTATTTTTAGCAAATTTGGATTACACAGCTGGGTGGCAGATGTATGTATGTCATAGTCTTACAGGGAAGCAAGAGCATGTTGGCTCTATGAGTGCTTTTTTTTTTTGAGTGGAAGGAATTTCATCTGTTAGGTAGTGTCATATGTTCCATCCGGATTTGTGGCAAAGCAACACTGCCTATGTGTCACATTTTTTTAATGCAAATCATGCAATGTCTTTGATACATTTGCCTCGCTATTCGCATGAACCTGAATTTGGGCACGGTTATATATCTCCAGTAAATTAAAATCAAAGATAAATCTCTATTTAGGACTAAAGGAAGATTCTCACCACATTCATTAACTGGGTGGTAAATAAATGGAAACTTTATTTAAATTTGCCTATCTTTCAACCCTGGCTTTCTCTCTTCTGGTTGTTTTACTATTTATGTATTTTCATATGCATGTAATTAAGGCTATGCATGTAACAGTTCAAATAAATCTGCAGGCTTTATGTGAGATTATGTCCCCTTTTTGGTATAAGGACAACATTGTGTATTGGAAAATGCATGGGTTTTGGAGAGAGACAGAATGCAGTTTAAATTCTGGTTTAGATAATTTCTTATAAGGGCAATTCTTTTATTTCTACTGAAATTTCATGTCTTAATTTTTGAAATGAAGATGCTATAGTGTTTTTTAAATGTTTGTAATATAAGTAAGTAATCAATGAATAGCAGTTTTTATTACTATGACTCTCTGTAACTAAACTTTCTTCCCGTTTCCAAATGGTCTTCGAACTTTAATTATTTATGTCCAAGCTTCCTCTAATAACCCTAAAACCAGGTGACCACACAGTCATAATTATTCATTTTATCTTGCTAATCCAGCCAAACATACTCCACATGTTGACAATGGCAAAAAAGTTTTAAGTTGGACAGTAAAACAGACCCTCTACACAATGCATCTGGAAAATGATATCCTAGAGGGGAGCATCTTCAAGTACTTCAGTTATTTTTATACAGAAGATGGTAACCAAATGTGCTTCATCACCATTAAGGAATGATCAAGAGAAATGAACATAGAGTCTCTCTCAAGTGAATAGGGTGGGTATGCATGTATGAAGAAGATAGGCACTTGAATTATTAAATACTAGATAAAGTTATTGGTAGCATTGAAATTGATTCTCCCAAGGACTCCAAATTCAAAATCAAAGCTCTTGTAGGAAGCCAGGTTGTCTGTCTCATGCTCAAGAAAATGTCCTCAACACAAAGAAATGATTATGTTTTGTAATGATGAATATGCTAATTATCCTGACTTGATCATCACGCATTGTAGACAGGTATTGATATTCAATTCTGTACCCCACAAATATGTGTAATCACTTATGTTTCAATAATAAAAAAAATGATAGTATAGTCATAGGATCATTTAGCAAAACGAAGCTTTCTATAAACTAGGTTCACCAAGCCTCTGTACCCCACAAATATGTGTAATCACTTATGTTTCAATAATAAAAAAAAGATAGTATAGTCATAGGATCATTTAGCAAAACGAAGCTTTCTATAAACTAGGTTCACCAAGCTTCTGGTGTTTTATTCAAATTTCAACCAGCCCTTGAGAAGTTATAAAACAGTGGCAAGTCTTATATTATACTTAAGAACCTGATTTACATATAGAAATGTTTATTGAGAACTAAATACAATCAGTTCAATTAATATATTGATTGGCTGGGCCTACACAATGGTACTTAAGTACTGAGTCAAAATCGGTTCAAAAGCTCTCCCAGATGTTTGGTATTATGGAGATAAAACATCCGAATGATGGGCTAAATGTTTTTTATTAAACCTTTTTAATGTTTGGCATTGTGGACATAGCCTAAAGTGATCATATTATAAGTGAAATGTAAATAGCAAACTTAAGAAGCTTAACAAAAATTCTTGAACTGGAATAAATTTTAGAAACTTTCTGGTTTAATTACTCCATTTTACAGGTAAAGAAACTGAGACCTAGAAAGATTAAATGACTTGGCCAGTAACAAATTCCTTCTTGGAATCTCTGTCTTTTATTTTTACATTCTTTCTGTCATAGTTGAGCTGATAACATTGATAGAAAAGGGCAGAGAACAAATGATAAAAAATAGCCCTCCCCAAAAGAAACCGATTAAAAAATTTGAGTGGAAAGAATGAAGTAAATATGAACAGAATAGAGAGGATCAAAATGAATGAGTCGGAGTGGAGAAAAGGAGAAAAACAAAACAAAACAAAAACTCAGAGAGAAGTAGTAAGTACCTAAAATAAGAGGAATAATAAAAAGACAGTCTTCTGAAGTTAGTCATTATATTAAGAATCTCCACTTCATGATTTGAATAGATTTTCTCAGTTGAAGCATAGTACTATAAACAAGCCAATAAAAGCACTGCTATAAATTGGATGCTCCCAAACCTCATTGAAGCTTAAACCCCCACTGTAACTGTTGAGGATGGGGAATGCTATTATTGAAAGGTGGGGTGTCGAAGAGGTGATTAGGTTGTAGGACCATGCCTAGTGAATGGATTAAAAATGGTGGTCAGGGGTATGGTTCTGAGGGCTTTAAAAGAAGAGCACGTGGGAGATTAGTCTTTCTCTGCTCTGTCATATTCACTATTTGATATCCTGAGTTACCGTATCACCAACAGGACAAGGCCCTCACTAGATACATTTCCTGGACTTTGGACTTCCCAGCCTCTGAAACTGTTAGCACTAAATTTTGTTTTCTTACAAAGTACCCAGTTCCAAGTATTTTGTTATAAGCAACAAAAATGGATACATGTACTAAAAGCCCAATAGAGGAATTTTTAACTCATGTAGTTCAAGCAAGTGCAATATTTCTTTCATGTCATGTAGAAACAACCCAAAATTTATTTATCAAATTAAAACATAGACATGATTAAGTCAATAAAAAAAAAAGTTTTATTTGTCCAGACATTTTTCCTACTCAGTGCCAAGCAACCTACTGACTACAAATTCAGATAAAAGTGAACAGTGTAATGAAATTACATGGTCTCATAGACAGTGATTTGAAAAGCAAGCTTTGGAGTCTGGATGCCTGGGTTGGAATCCTGGCTCTGCACCTTCAGCAAGGTTTAATCATTCTCTGCTTTGGTTATTTTATCTTTAAAAATGAAAATAATAAGAGAACCCTCATCAGATTATTGTGAATAATAAATGAAATAATATACGTAAATCATTAGAACCATACCTAACAGATAGTAATGTGTGTAACTATGTGTTATTGTTTATTATTATTATTATTCCTTATTTTTCATGTCAGAATAAAGAACTAATAAGTGTAAGATCCAGTGAAGTAGACCCAAATTAAGTTGAAGACATATTATCCATCTCCCCAAATTCATATATTGAGGACATAATTTACACATAATACCACTTAGATACCCAAAAAACCTTTAATGTTTTTATTTGTCCTGTAATAAATATGGTCTTCCTCGTGTATCTATACCATTGAAATAAACAAAACCAACTATCAAATTTTTAGTTCTATTGGCAAATTCAGTCTCTTATTTATTTTAAACAGTTTTCTTCATACCCCATCCCCAACCGTGCCCTTCTTTAAGATCGAATTTTGATATGGAGGCAGGAGACTTATGTAACCTTTTGGCATTGACAATGTGAAATCATCAGATCTACATGGTGTCCTCTGGATCAAGTCAATGTCTGGTGTAAGTTGTGTTTCATTCTCTCTTGTCTTAGCCAGGGACATACAGTCCTCTCTAGCTGATTAAGCTTTACTTCAGCTTTTCCAGCCTACAAAACTTGTTAAATCTGGCTGTAACTCCCATTTGACTTCAATTCAGATGATTTCCCTCTTGACTTCTGTCACCCTCTGTGCTGAAGGCCTCCTCTGGCAATCTGCTCTGCCAGACTGGCATCTGCGTCTTGTTCTCTTCCACTCCACTTGGGATGACTTTTCTGTCTGACCACACAAATCACCATTAAGTTTAATTTGATCTGGCATCAGCTACACAAGAAGCAATTTTACACAAGTTCCTTGAATGAAACACAGCAAAACATTCTAAAAACATTCTACCTTTAATTTCCTTTAATTTATCTTGATATTTTTAAGCATCTTACCCACCATCAACCCTGGGGTCACCTAAAAAGGAGAGACAAATAAAGACTTTCACTTCTACTTTTTTTCTTGCTGCCCGCATTCTTTCTCTAGGATTCCTTCAGGCAAGTAGGAAATGAATTTACCTCATTTTTCCTCCTATCTGAACCTTCCTTATGTACAACCCTGTGATCTGATCAACCAGATTTTAGTCTCGAGTGGTATGAGATGGGGGAGTAGTAGTTGAAGAAGGAATTTAGCATACCCTTTCTCTGTCAACAATGGTTTGCTGCAAAATTCCTACTTTGAATATAAGAGGCAGCATATGAACACTATCTTAGATCATTCTTGCTCTACAAATCTTAACTATTTCAAGAGATAAGATCAAGTACACAAAAATACGGAAGAGAAAAGAACATTAATATTTTAAAAAATATCATTCCTTGCTTACATTGGAAAGCTTACATGTGGGAATTCATCAGTTTACTCATACTCAAAGTCCATCTAGAAGCTCATTCATTTCTAGGAACATGGAATTCTGGAAAACAGCTGCCTGCATTTAGAAGCAGTTCCTCCTCCAATATGAGTTCTATTCTTTGTAACTCTGGAAAGAAAATGTCCACACTTAATGGTACTCATCTCGAGGCCAGCTGCATTGAGAGTATAATCTAAAAAAATCCCAGAAACAGATTAATAAAAATTATGTATAATTGTTTGTTATCTGGTTTTTGAAATGTCATTAAAAAAAAAAGTGGAGAAAGTAAGGCTCATTCAATTAAAAGCCCAATGGAAAAAATAACTGGTTTGCAGAATACTCCACATGTAGTTATGAGTTATGCTTAATGAATTTGTGCTAGTTGAATAAATTAAGCCCATTGATTTTGTTTTTTTTGCTATATGATTTTTACATAATTGAATGCTTTATGAGATATTTGCCAAATACTTGATTGGATATACTTTAATTAAAATGATTTATTGTGTATTATTTTGTAAAATGAAAAAAATTAAAAGCATATTTTAGATTATGATTTTACTCAGTATGCATAAGTATTAATAAGAGGATGGAGATATATATGTAGATATATATATATATATATATACACATGTAAATATACATACGTGAATATGTGTGTATAAATGTGAACCTGGACCAAGTAGATATTCTAAAATTTGTATTATGTATTTCTATACTTTTTATTTGAAAATGTACACATAATACAAAGCTAAACTCAAACTAACTCTAAATAAATATTTTGCAACTACACATGTAAATATACATACGTGAATATGTGTATATAAATGTGAACCTGGACCAAGTAGATATTCTAAAATTTGTATTATGTATTTCTATACTTTTTATTTAGAAAATGTACACATAATACAAAGCTAAACTCAAACTAACTCTAAATAAATATTTTGCAACTATTTATAAATATTTATTTGATTTAAAAATAGAATGAACTACATATCTGCTGGAGGAAGCAGAGTACAGGCATATTGTGAACAGAAGAGGGTAGTGAGCTATGAATTTTCCTGTCATAACAGAATTTTGAATCCTGTCTGATAGAGATGATGACTGTGGATTAGCAAAAAAGTGAGTTAAGAAATTTTTGAAGAAAGAGTGTAATTAGCAATCAACTGGCTAAAATTCAGATGAAGCTCCTTAATCTAAGTATGGTAACTATGCACAGTGAGACTCTGGATAGGAATCATGGACTCTTTGGGAGGTAGTCTATGGCTTGTGCAACGCAGGAAAAAAATGAGTTAATTTAATTCTGCAACTGTTTATTGAGCACCTCTAATGTGCCAGTTGCTAGGTTCTGTAACTGTATTAGAAAAACATGGACTCTGACTTCACGAAGCTTAGCAGTGGCAAAATCTACTACTACAGGTTATAGAATTACACATTATATACAGTGTTAATAAAGAAAAATAGAGTTCACTAACAGAGAATAAATGGAGTGTGGGCAACACATCTACCTAAATACGGTGATAAGGGCAGACCATTTTGATGAAGGCATAGTTAAGCTAAGTCTTGAAGGATGAGGTGTCAAATGTTATAAAGTAGCTCTCAGATGACAAATGCAATCTTATTCCCTTCGCCCAAAATGTGTAATTCTTGCCATCAAGAATTTCCATCTATGAGTATCTTGGAGGATTATAGGAGAAAACCATGGTAAAATCCTCTTGTCTAATGTGATCATAACCTGCAGGTGGTTGCTCAATCAAAACAAATAAGGTGAATCAGAAATATCTTTAATGGTTCTGAATATGTATATTAAACATTTTATTTTAATGTAAAGTATGTGAGCACACAATAATTATTCAATCTTTTGACCTGGGACAAGATATTTTCTTTGATTACATACTTTTTAATTTGAACTCTCCCTCGTTTTTCTTATGTACATCACACTAATATAACAACGTTTATTATTTCTAGTTTGAGATTTTAAAAAATCAAGTAAGACTATAAAAAAACTCATCTAAAGAAATCTGAGTGTAGAATTCCTCTAAATTTTTATGATTATTTTTCCATAGTTACATTTGTTTCATCACCCTTTATACCGCAGATGCATTTTTGGTGTCTATCATAAAACATTTAGCTTAATTTTCAGAAATATAACTATTTTCACAACTATATTTTACAATCCTGTTTTTGTAATATTTGCTAAATTGAATAATTACAATACCAAGTACAACTGTCATTTGCTTTTTTGGAAGAATTCTTGTTAAGCTTACAAGTGAGCATGTGAAAGCAAAGGCAGTGTGACAATAAACAATCACAAATAATAATAATTAGTATAATTAATGATTTGAAATTACAATTGAATGGTAATATAATTCAGTTCTCTTCCTATGAGCTATGGATACAACACACCATTATCGGAGGCTTGAGCAAGTTCCCCAATCACTTTGCCTCAATATGCTTATCTGTAAAATGGAGATAATTGTACATAGCTCATAGGATTTTGTTTGTTTGTTTGATTGTTTGGTTTTTGGTAAGGCTTAAATATTTAGAACTAGAATGGCACTTAGAGCATACTAAGTACTACTCAAGTGTTGCTGTAATTATTATTACTATCCACTGAGATGATGAACTCCTTGGACACTGTCTATGATTTCACATTGGTTTATGATTCAAGAAATAAACTGATCAATTTATATTGGAATACACATCATATCAATGATAGAAATGGGTGCCTCAACTCCATGTTTTATCTTTCGTTGTTCACCTAAAATTTATTGGTCACTTTTAGACCATGAGATGTGACGGATTCTCCACATAAGAGGATTGTCTTGCACATTTTATATGAGTGGTGTCGAAAGGGCCATATGACACTTTATTCTTGTGGCATGTAAGGAACTTCTTGTGGCATACAAGGAATATCTTTTATTCTTTACCCTTGGGATATATAAGGAATTTTGTGCTCAACAAAAGTTACATACTTCCGTGATTTATTTCTTATTGCATCATTGGACCCAACCATTTTCTACCACAGTAATCAAGAAAAGTGACTCAATTCCCACTTTATTGAATACTTTCCTACAAAGGTGACTCACTTGTATATGGCCTGAACAGATGCAACAAGATGATAGCAGACCGGGTATGTTGATCCATATAATTGTGAATGCCTCCTTTGGCTCTGGTCACATCCCTCTGTATAATTTGTCCTGATACATCAAGGTAAGTATTATGCTTGAATTATGAGAATCTGTTGAAGAGACAAAGATACTTGAGATGAGAAAATCCAAGGCCTGGATACTTTGTTGCTTACTTGGTTTTTTTTGGACTATTTATACAAACATTGGAAAACACTCAATATATACTCAAAACTTTTCTGTAATCTGTTTTTCTTCTCTCAACTTTTAGTAAGTGACTTAGTTCCAGTTCAGCTGTTGGAAGTTGCAAGATATTGTCATTCTCACCCTTTCAACCAAAACATTAGTAAAGCTACATAATGATAGATTTTTAAAAACTAGTCAGGGAGTAGAGAACACAAAGCAACCTAAATAAATTAAAATCCGGAAAGTAAAAAACCCTTTATGTGAAAGAAAAGCCAAGTAGATTTCTTATAACTTACAAGAAGGGAGACAAGGAATCCTCCATCGAGAGAGGTAAGGGGAAACCAGCCTAACCTGACATTTCTAGTGGATGCGTGTGGGCTGGCATGACAGATTAAATTCCATTGGAGCCTGAGACATGGAACAGAGCTGTACTACTGCCAGATTTTTCCTCTGATCTTTACTGAGTGCTGAAAATAGGGGTGGAGAAAGAAAGTTTAGAGAAACTCCCAGAGATTACAGTTTTTCAGCAAAGGAGCCCATTGGAGGAGGGGTGGAAGAGCTGAGAATCATACTCCTCCCTGGCAATCCAGGCTTAACTGGACTTAACTCAGCGGTCTTGGGGAGGGGCGGGAGAGCTGAGTGAAACTCCGCTGAGACAACCTCTGCCTTCAGAGAGCGGAGTCCTTGGCTGATTTTCTAAGACCAGGGGCAGGACTGGAGAGCAAAGAGAATTCCTCGGCAACACAAAAAGTTAGCTGCAGGGTGTGAAGCAAGGAGAGATCTCTCAGTCTAGAAAGCAAGATGCTCAGCATTTTGTCAAATGACCCTGATGAAGACAAAGCCCCAGTACTGTCCTCAAAACACTTGAATTCACAGGGAACTGAATCAAACCAAAGCTGCAACCAAACCCAGACCCAGCTCAACTAAGAGCATGTTTGCCCACCTTTCTCTCCAAAGGCCTAACAAGAAGGGGCAGGCTCCTTTATGGAGAGAAATACAATCTGCTCCAGTCTCTATTGTATTTTTAACAGCTTTATTGAGATTTAACTTTTATACCATACAAATTACCTATTTAAAGTGTATAAGTCAGAGATAAATTGGTTAATGGACACGAGGAATGATTACATTTTGTAATGATGAATATGCTGATTATCCTGATTTGATCGGCCTGCATTGTACACAGGTATAGACATTCAATTCTGTTTCCCACAAATATGTATTATGTTTCAATAAAAAATTAAAGCATATAATTCAATGATTTTTAGTATATTCACAGGACTGTGCAACCATAACCATAGTCAAATTTAGAACATTTCCACAGTCTTAAAAAGAAACCCAGTACTGTTTAGCTGTCACCCCTTGACCCCTTCATTCCCTCCCAGCCCTAGGCAACCACTAATCTGCTTTCTTTCTCTATAGAGTTCCCTGTTATAGATATTTCATATGAAAGGAATCATATAATATGTCTTTTTTGGCTGGCTTCTTCCACTTAGAATAATGTTTTCAAGGTTCATCAGTATTTCATTCCTTTTTATGGATGAATAATATTCTATTGTATGGATAATACCACCTTTTGTATATCTATTTATCAATTGATGTATATTTGGACTGTTTAGCTATTGTGAATAATGCTGCTATAGATATTCATCCACAAGGTTTGTTTGATACTTCAAAAGTTTCTGGGAAAAAAGAATTAAAAGAATACGAATCTTTCACTGAACTTTTTGAAGTACCCTCATATGTTTTCACTACTGTTGGGTATATACCTAGAAGTGGAATTGCTATGTCATATGGCAACTCGATGTTTAATCATTTGAGGAACTGCCGGGCCATTTTCCAAAGTGGCTGCAGTGTTTTACGATCCCACTAGCAGTGTGTTCATGTATAATTTCTCAACATCCTCACCTACATTTGTTATTATCTGACCTTTTGTTTCTAGTCATCCTAGTGGATATGAAGAGATATCAGCTGTGGTTTTGATCTGCATTTTCCTGATAGTTAATGATTCAGCATTTTTTAAAGCTCTTTTTTGGCTTATTTACATATCTTCCTCAGATAAATATACGTTGAGAGTCTTTGTGCATTTTAAAAATTGGGTTGTCTTTTTAAAAAAATATTGAGTTGAAAGATTTCTTTATATATTCTGGATATACATCCCTTATCAGATATATAATTTGCACATATTTTCTCTTCTGTGAGTCAATCTTTGACTTTTGAATAGTATCTCAGCGAGATTTTTTCACTATTTTTTTTCCCACTTGTGGGTCTTGGCAACCATGTTGGAAATTAGTTGACCGTAGATACGAAGATACTTCAAAAACTTCACAGAAAGATTTGTGTTATCTTTGAATTCTACTTTTTTAAGTATCCTCATATGTGGGGTTATTTCTAGACTCTCAGTTCTACTTCATTGATTGATATGCCTATTTGTAAGCTAGTACCATTCAGTTCTGAAGATTGTTACTTTGTAGCATGTTTTGAAATCAGAAATGTGAGTCTTCCTATTTTGCTCTTTATCAAGATTATTTTGACTATTCTGAATCTCTTAATTCTATATGAATTTTGGAATCAGCTTATCTATTTCTACAAAGAATTCAGCTGGGGTTCTCATGGGGATTTCATTAAATCTGTATATAAGTTTGGGGAAATATTGGCCATCCTAACAACTTTTATAACTTCCAACATAAAAATATAGAATTTTTTCCAATAATTTAGATCTTTTTAAATTTCTTTCAACAATGTTTTGTAGTTTTGAGAGTATAAGTTTTGAACTTCTTAAAATTTATTCCTGTGTTTTATTCTTTTCGACGCTATTTTAAATGGAATTGTTTTCTTAATTTCATTTTTAGATTGTTCATGTAAGCATAGAGAAATACAATTGATTGTTTAAATATTTATTTTGTTTTCTGTAAAATATTACCTGTTTATTAGTTATAACGGTTTTTTTTTAGTTGATTCCTTAGGATGTTTAATGTACAGGAGGAGAATGTCATCTGTGAATACAGACAGCTTTACTTCTTTCCAATCTGTGTGCCTTTTCTTTCTTTCTCTTGCCTAATTGCTCTGCCTAGAACCCCCAGTGCAATGTTAAATAGAAGTGGAAATAATGGTAATCCTAGCCTTGTTTTTGATCTTAGGGTGAAAGCACTGAGGCTTTTATCATTAGGTGTCATGTTAGCAGTGGGTTTTTGTAGATGTCCTTTATCAGGCTGATGAAGTTTCTTTCTATTCCTAAATTGTTGAGTGTTTTTATTGTAAAGAGTGTTGCATGTTGTCAGATGCTTTTTCTGCATCTATGAAGATGATCATGTGATTTTTTGTTTTTTTATTCTGTAGATAGGATTATATTAAATAATTTTCGGATGTTAAATCAACCTTGCATGCCTGGGATTGGTTCCACTTAATCATGGTGTATAATTTTTTTTATATGTTGGTGGATTGAATTTGATAGTATTTTGTTGAGGATCTTTTTCAACTGTAACAGATATTGGCCTGTAGTTTTCTTTTTTTTTGTACTGATTTGTCTGGTTTTGGTGTCAGTATAATAGGGGCCTCATAAAATGAGTTGGAAAGTGTTCCCTTTTCTTTTATTTCGTACTTTATTTTTATATGAAATATCTGGTCCACCAGAAAAAAAAAATTGCAAGATGCATGAAAAGGGAAGAAAATATGACCTACTATGAAGAAAGGATAAAGCAAGAATATAGTTAAGAAAGATAACTGAGACTGCCAAATGTTGGAATTATCAGTCAGAGAATTTAAGATATATGTTGGTGGATTGAATTTGATAGTATTTTGTTGAGGATCTTTTTCAACTGTAACAGATATTGGCCTGTAGTTTTCTTTTTTTTGGTACTGATTTGTCTGGTTTTGGTGTCAATATAATAGGGGCCTCATAAAATGAGTAGGAAAGTGTTCCCTTTTCTTTTATTTCGCACTTTATTTTTATATGAAATATCTGGTCCACCAGAAAAAAAAAATTGCAAGACGCATGAAAAGGGAAGAAAATATGACCTACTATGAAGGAAGGATAAAGCAAGAAAATAGTTAAGAAAGATAACTGAGACTGCCAAATGTTGGAATTATCAGTCAGAGAATTTAAGATAACAATAAGTTATCTTATTGTTAAGTGAGACCAAATTTATGTTATGCTATTGATAAGTGACACCAAATTTAGGGGTTGGAAGAGAAATTTTATGGTATACCAAGAGCCAGAATATGATTCATAATGAACCTCAGCAGTAAAACATTATTTTTTGGAGAGTAACTTTATACATTTTCTAAGCACATTTGTTTGTCAAAAGCTTATCTTAGATTGACATTTTTTTAATCAAATTTTATATCTCTGAAACTTTATAACTTTAATTCTCCTGCTGAAATGTATTTCTGTTTTTGTCAGAATTAGTTTGTTAAAACTTTATACACAGATGCAATTAAATTCTAAGAACTTTACTCTGAAGAATCCATGGAAGTTAAATGGAACCCAGATGCAATTTGGCCAATACTAGACCTCTCAATATACTGCTGTGTTGCCTCACTTAGTGTATAGCCCAGTGCTAATCCCTCTTGTGAGTAAAACGTTTTCAGTAGGTATATGGGGAAACTCAACTGAACACATAGGAAGGGTTAGCTGTCCAAAAACAAAGTCATTACACATCTCCATTATAATTAAAAAACAAAACAAAACAAAACCCCAAATTAAACAGTAATTGGCAATACATTTTCCTAGAACTGGGTAACCTTAAATGCAAGGTCACTGTAAGTCATATATTTAGTGTCCACATAACTTTCA
>NW_007729790.1:43800-45204 GCF_000696425.1 Galeopterus variegatus | reverse complement strand
TGGTCAGAACAGGCAAGACAAGGAACAACCAAGACTGGGCAGTGGGGTATATAATAGGTAGGATAAACAGGTATGAGAGGATAGAATTGCTATCCCAGTGAAGGAAAGCAGAAAAACAGAAAGGATGCGGGCAACAAAGAGTCAGGATCCCAGATTAACAAACAGAAAATCACAATTCAGGAAAAGCATTTTCTTTCACAAATAGCAAAAGCAGCACAAGGGAAACTTATTTCTGATCCAGCACTGAAAGGGTGCCTGCTTATATTCTCTCTGCCCTAGGTGAAGGTAGTAGCAGTGTGTAGATGAGCTTGGACCAAACAGTGGGGACAAAAGTGGGTGGACAGGATGCTTCGCTGCTGGATAAATGAAGGGACAATAGTAGAAGATGGTATCTTTTTTTTTTTTAAATGTATTTGGAGGCTCTGTCAACTTAAAAAGCCTCTTCAGAGATCATCTACCTATAGTGTATTTTAAAAAAGAGTGTACTATAATATCCCCTCAATTTAGTTCCATGCTACACCTCCTAATCTTTGTCTGTGCCTTACCTTAAGCCTCTCCTCTCTTTGCTAATACCACCATAATGTCTCCTAAATCATCATCTCTAAGGTGCTCGAAATAAAATTTAGCGGTGGTTTAAAGATAAACGAAGGGACTATGCTGCAAAACAACCTAGAAACTCCCTGAAACTTAAATGGCTCTGTGTACTCGGGCAAAGCAATTTACCTCCTGCAGCTTCAGTGACTTCATTATGTAATGAGATTAAATTCAATGGTCCCCAAGTTCCTTTCCATCAGTAAAATTCTGTCTGAATATTTAACATACATTCACTTCACTTTAGCAAATGTACAAGGGAAGATCATAACAGAAATTCCTAAGATGCTCCCAGGCTTGAGAGATGCAACTTTTAAAAGAATTATGCCTACGAAAGCAAGATTTTTCAAAAAATGCTAGGTTTATCCTGATGTTTGTAAACTTGGTCTGAACAGTCAAGGAACTGACAGGTTTACAGAGAAAAATGCCAAAGAAACAGGCTATATATTAAGTCTTTCTCTGTCATTTAATATCACAGTCCATAAATCAGAGTCTCTTACTATGAGAAAAATATTGGCACCATAAATATGCCACAAATATTTAACCTTATTTAGAAGTACAATGAAAGTGATGCTAATAGTTAAGAAATATTCAAATATCCAGTGGTTGACTAAAAGACCAGATAATTGTTTCTCCTTGTACACATTAATCTGGCTCATTGACCTAAAGAGAGAATTGTACTCTCCCTTAAAAAAAAAAAAAAAAAAAAAAAAGGATAGATAAAAAATTCTGTTAAATTCAAGGTTTACTAAATCCTTTCCCTTTCCAGAAAGAACTTTTTTCATCTCTTCCAGACATACATTTTTCTATTTT
>NW_007729790.1:42172-43561 GCF_000696425.1 Galeopterus variegatus | reverse complement strand
CCCCCCTAAAAAAAAAAAAAAAAAAAAAAAAAAAAAAAGGATAGATAAAAAATTCTGTTAAATTCAAGGTTTACTAAATCCTTTCCCTTTCCAGAAAGAACTTTTTTCATCTCTTCCAGACATACATTTTTCTATTTTCTTTTCTGAGGGTTACACTCTTAAGTACCTATAGCAGCAAGACAGGCAACCTGGATGAGTTCAGCAGGCGGGGTGCAGGCTGTGGTAAGAGGGTATTCCCTCACCCTGATAAAGGGAGTAGAGGCTACTCACCTCTAGCCTGTTGTCATGTAGCAGAAATTGGCTAATTGCTCACAAGCCATATCTTTTTTTTCCAGAGCACACAGCTACAACATATTTCCCAGCCTTCATTGCCATTAGGTAAGGCATGTGATTGATTTCTGGCTCATGGGACTGACAAACACCATATCTAGGTTTGAACCATGAAACCTGCACATGCATGATTCTCTGTTCATTTTTTTCTTCCCCTTGCTGAGTAGTGAGAACTCCAAGGACCTAGAGGAAGGTGCAATCATAAGATGAAATGAGCTTGTGCCTTTGGTAGATCAGTTGGTAGAGAGCTATACAGAAAAGGAGCCTGATCAGGAACACCTTTGCTGAACCATTGCTTTGGGAAAAAATAAATATTTACTGTATTAAGTCACTGAAAATTTAGGGTTGTTTATTACAGAATTTAGCCTAGCCCAATTAATTTATATTGTCATGCTGAAGGAAAAACTCACAATTTCCATCACAGTTTTTCAAGCAAACCAGGAATCTAAAGTGTAATGTGAAATCTCCCAGATATTAAATATTGACAAATAATTCAAACATTTAAAAAACACTGCTTAGCCTAAGCAAACATACTGTAAACTAGAACTGATCTTCACACTGAACATTTAAGCCTACTTTAGTCATGAAGGATCACTCACCATTTCCTGAACATTCCCTACACTTTCCTGACTCATGCTTTAATTCATGTTTTTCCTGCAGCTTGGAATATTCTTCTTCATCTTCTTCGGGGAAGATATCCCTGATCCTTCAGTTAGCATAAATGGTTAAGACTTTACTTGGTGTGGAAATTAAATTTATTTGGTATATTATTAAATTTAGTTGGCATATAAATTAAAGGGATTCGGATACATAAGTAGGCATGAAACAACTGAATAGAAAACTTTCAGCAAAGGAAGATGCTTACAACCTTGGGATTTTGTGAACAGTAGAAAGAGAAATAGAGAGATTAATAAAGTGAAGAGATAATCATCATAGAGTAAATAAAATTTGAAAATAGGTTAGAGCCTTCCAGATTAAAATTAATCCCTATCTCTCCATATATTTTTCCCTCAAATTAAAGTCAGATAGGTATATGAAAACTTTTTTCTTTACATTCAT
>NW_007729790.1:19320-41865 GCF_000696425.1 Galeopterus variegatus | reverse complement strand
TATATTTTTCCCTCAAATTAAAGTCAGATAGGTATATGAAAACTTTTTTCTTTACATTCATCTTGTAAAGGAGTCAGGTATCACTCGAAGACACTTTGCAGTCAAGATTTATCATCATGTTGCAAAAGAAAGTGGTAGAGCAGGTTTGCATCGAAGGAAGGCAACATCTTCTAGATTTTTATGTATATAATGAACTTGTGCTGTAGAAATTAGGGAGAGAAATATTAGAGCAATAAAAGTTTAGGTGATTAAACTGTGTTTAATAAAGAAGATATATTATGTGTATTAAAGACTAAATTTTGAGCAATGTTGCTTANGTGTTTAATAAAGAAGATATATTATGTGTATTAAAGACTAAATTTTGAGCAATGTTGCTTATGGAGAGACTTAATATGTTAGCCTCAATTCAAGGACTCCACAAGTACTTATCTGAGCCAATGTGAACTGCAGAAGTAGAGCAGAAGGTGACATATAATCATATGACAAAAAAGAAAGGACCTAGATAGAACAAAAGAATCATTAATATTTCTGTTATTCTGGGTTAAGGGTTTCACCAATTCTATAAAAAAAGAAAATTGGTAATTTAAGATAGAATTGCACTCTCATCCCTATTGGTTTTACATAAATATAAATCATTAATTCACACAAGTGATTGTCTACAAAATAGTCACCAACAATTGCTTTCATAACTAAATGCATATGCCACTTCTTTCTTCATGATATAAAACCTGTACCTCATCCTCGAATCTTGGTGGCCTTATGACTTGCTTTGACAATAGAATGCAGAAGAAGTAACCCTTAGTCAGTCTCAGGCCTAGGACGTAGCAGATCTAACAGCACCTGCTTTCACTCACCTGGAAGTCAGCTACCATGAAAAGAAGTCTGGGCTATTCACTGGAAAAAGAGCAGCCTCTGGAGGAAAAATGAGGTCCTAGACAGGCATATGAGTGAGCCCAGACTCAGAGCCCATCACTGGAATAGAGAGGCCCAGCCACCCCTGTCAGGCCTAAGTCATTCTAGCCTCCCCAGCTGGGATGCCAGACACATGAAGGAAGCTGTTTTAGAATTTTCAGCACTGCCCCAACCCTGTCAATTCCATCCCTCTCAGCCCCCACCTCACCCCCACCTGAGCTGCCAACAATAACAACACATGGAGCACAGAAGAACCATATCTGCTTAATCCTGACCAAGTCCCATTATCATGAGCAAATGAATGGTTCATGTTTTAATACAAAAAGTTTCAGGGTAGTTTGTTATGTGGCCATAGGTAACTGTTACAAGAAGTTTATGAAATCAGTATTTATTCTCGGCAAAAACAAAACAAAAACAAAATAAAAATATATTACTGTGCTCCATGGTAATAGCTATTTTAGAAATATATATTTAGATGAGGCAATCAGAAATTTCTAAACGCATTCTTTGTTGATGAGCTTTTATGAATTTACCACATAAATGAGGTAACTTACAGAGTAACAAATGCTACTTTTTAAATTTGGCCATAGATTCTACAGCCTATCTTAGTCTACTTATTATAGTTTGTGATGAAATTAGAAACAACAATTCAAAAGAGTAGGCAGGTGAGGAAAGTCTGAGGATAGTACTGGTTCAATAGATGGTTTTTATGTGTTGAGATAGTATATTACATGGAAGAATTGGCTTCATATAAAGAGGAAAGGTGGGGTTTATAGAGAGAAGATACTAGAAACCAGCCCTAAAAGACCCTTGAACAAAGGCCAAAATTACATTCATTTTGCTCATGAGCCAATAAACATTTCAGCCATTTCAACATTTAATGGGCCATTCAAATTGTTATTATAGGATAATATATTTTGTGTGACAGACAAATTAATGAAAAGAACACTGGAATATATTAATGAAATCACAGGTTCTTTTGAGCTGAGACACTGCCAAGCTGGGTGCACTGGGCAAGTGACATAACTTCTGTGAATCACAATTTCCTCCAAGTATCATTGATATTTGATATTGATATTAAATAAAGCATTTTATTCAAATTGTTATTATAGGATAATATATTTTGTGTGACAGACAAATTAATGAAAAGAACACTGGAATATATTAATGAAATCACAGGTTCATTTGAGCTGAGACACTGCCAAGCTGGGTGCACTGGGCAAGTGACATAACTTTTGTGAATCACAATTTCCTCCAAGTATCATTGATATTTGATATTGATATTAAATAAAGCATTTCAAGTAGGTGATCTCTGCCATCCTCTGAGCTGAAAAGTTTTGATTCCATTATTAGGATTTAAATGCAGCATTACCTAAATAGTAGATTTATACTGTGGTGGCAATTATTTTCATATTATGTATTTAGTTCAAGGAGAATCATCGCATCTATAATTCTGTTAGTTTCAGGGTACAAGTGTAATAGCAGGCCCTTCTAGTGGCCATACAGTTTTGGAAAAGGCATTTCATAGGTTTAATAAAGATGTAAAAATTAGATTTTACTTTCATGTTTTTAAGAAATACATGAAACTTTTACAAGATTGTGTTTAATCGTGGTGTTTTTTGCAATGTTAATATTTATCTGTTCTACATGACAAAGATATTTACGTGCCTTAGAGCAGTCACTCTATTAGGAAATCCTTCAACTGGCCATATGTGTGCTATTAAGCATTTTCATTTGGCTCTTCTCTGCAATTAGCATTCCAAAAGTTATGCTGACTGGTTGTGGATACCATATGTTTGGCATCAGTCCTTAAAGTTCTGCCACATGTTCATTTTGATAGCGCAAGCACTATGGTGAAGGGAAATAAAAGATTACCAGACATTTCAAATCAACATCCAACCCCCACAGTTTTAAAATCAAGTAACTAAAAAGACTATGATGATAACAATTGTCTGTTGGTTAACACTAGCTGAATGTTCCTGTTGTGCTCAATATATACCTTCCAAAAAGACATTTAAAACAAATAACAATGATACTTGGAAGAAACAAACTAGCCTTACTTTGTCTAATTTGTTTGGAAAAATTTCAAGGTCAAAGTTTTAATTTTACCTAGAGTTTGGAGATTACATGATAATCACTGGGGTCTTTAAGCCTCTTATATCATGTCTTTATGGAAAGGGTATGTAGTAGTATTTTGTGAATATGTAACAAGCAGTAGCTTCTTAATTGAGAAATCAGGAGAGTTTGGTTTGAGTCTGCTTCCACTAAAGCAAAGGCTCTTCGGTGCCTAATAAGACAGCTCAAAGGATTTGCTGTCCTTGCCTTTTCCTTTTTTTTTTTTTTTTTTTCCAGTCATTTCCTAATATTTGGTGAGCAAGTAGATCAAGTTGATGGCTGCCTCAGTGTAGTTGAGTAATCAGAAAGAATGACAAATTCTCAATATGCATAGCAGAGCTTAAAGGAGCATGATTGTTGGTAATCTCTTTAACTGAAATGGTAAAAAGGAGAATAAGAGAAATGGTCCATTCTTTAAGTGTTTGCAGCTATTTATTGCCAGCCTCTAAGAGCAATGGGAACAGTATTTCTAGATCTTTACCTTTGCATCCAGTAGATAAAAACAGTGAATCTACTTGATTTTATGGTGGTTGAACTAACTGAGTACTGAAAATACTACCCATATCTTAGGGCTAGATTTTAAAGGTATTTGACTTAAAGCTGGCAGGTGATCCATCAAAGGTTATCAGAAGTTTAAAACACAGATCTCCTCTATACAGTCTCTGATTATGCAATAGCTTGAAAAGATTGGGAGAATTAATGTGTCATGGAAACTTTGCCAACTTAGGCAAGAATCAGAGAGCAGACTTTCCTACCTCTTTGTCTTCTACACCTGGCCAACTGGTGGATATTGATTTCCCGAATGTGTTCCAGGTTTTATCAGGATTACAAGTTTTATTTTCACTAAGAATTGTGTGCCAGAGAGATGTTGGCATATTCATTCTTCACTCACAAAAAAATTTTTAACTACTCCTACGTGCCAGGTACTCTATTAGACAAAGGAAATTCAGCAGTGTTCAAGACAAGCACTGCACCTCTTCTCCTGGAGCTTATAGTCCTGAGATGAAGCCATCGAATCTAAACAATCAATTGTGCAAATTGGTATTTAAAAAGAATGGTATAAGGTGATGTGAACCTAAAGTACTGGGAACTATGTGAATGCATTACTGGAAGACCTAAACTAGTTCTACAGTTTAGGAGAGGTTTCCCTAAGGAAGAAACGTTTATTTCACTTAAGGTCTGAAAGACAAATAAAAATCAGCAAGATGAGGAAGGCCAGAGTGGGAAGCTGAAAAGGGTTTGGCTCGAGCAATGACTTTGGTAGTAGGGGAAGTTATTTTCTCAGATTATTGCATCTAAATAATTTTTGAAGGGTGAAATACTATTTAGAAAAAAATGTACATTGGAAATTCTTACCATTTGTAGTAGCACAAACATATATAGACAATATATTATGGAATAACCAGAAAATGTTGAAATTGAAACAAGAAAAATATATAAAATATTTTGAGGAATTATAATATAAAATATGGATAACATTATAAAACATCAGTTACCATACAAGACTGTGTGCTGATTGATATAAGCAACCTGAAAGATTTTTGTTTCTCCACCCATGAACGAATGGAAATTGATGTCAATATAGAAATGCTGCTGCTAAGACCAATGTGAGAATTGAAAGCATTTCTCAGAGATCCTTGGTTGCAGTATTGTTAAACTATTTCTCTTTTGGCTGAGTATATTATCACACCCTCCTGATGAGAAAAGGAAAATCATGCCCAATATGTTACTAGTGATGTTCTGGATAACGAATTGCCAATCTTATTGCCAATCCTCTACATGGAATTTTCACCACTGTTCTCTGGAGCAATCAGGAATCACCTGATGTTAGTACTGAAAATATAATTTAGAAGTACATAAAATCTAGTATAGTAACAAATGCATGATATGTAAATAATTGAAAAAAAGAGGCCAGTGTGTTCCATTTTGCAATATAAATCCTCTTGACTAGTTTAGGAAATCCTTAAGTAGACCAACTGGGACAATGAATTGCCCCACCACACAGGTGGTCCAGGTGCTTCTGCTATCATTCCGGCTGTAGTTCTGAGCTGTAGTTGGGAGCTAGATCAATTTACAGGGAACTATACATTGCTGCTTCTCTGATAATGCTGCTGGCAACTTGTCAGAGAGACCTGGAGGAACTTCTAGTAAGTTCTGAGGACTCTAAAAGGTCAATGTGACCTAAGGTACATGAGTCAGCCTGCTTTAAACACTCCAGGAGCCTTCCCATAACTTTTCCTTATCCTGTGTCTCCAAGTCCAATAAATGGAACAAATGGTTTGAGACACCCTAAAGCAGCCACTGGGGGAAGGATCAGGCTGTGTTTGCCTTTTGGAAACCTCAAAGCTTTGGCAGTTAGAGGCAAGCAAAGAAGGGTGGGGAGCACTGTTACAGCCTGGAAAAGGGAGAGCCTGCAAGAGTGGTGCCCACTAGCAATGGAGCCAAGTTGTAAGGTCATGGGGAAAAAGAGCTGGATGTTACTTAGAAGTAACTGTACTAGAGCCAATATCTTTCAGCAAACAGCCTTGGGTGCCTCCTCCACCACGCATCCCCAGCACATTTGCAATAGAGCACATCTGCTCTATAGTCTAATACATTTAGACACACAGATATTGCTAGCAATTTATACCTTGTAGAAAATGCCTCCCCTGCCTTTATTTGTCTTTTTTCTTTTTCCCTCTCTCTCTCTCTCTCTAATTCTACAACTACCTAAAACAAAGATTTGAAAGCCTTTGCAAATCACTTTCACCCAAAATAAGGCAGTTGCTTTCCTTAGTTTCTAAAGCTTTAAATATTCCTATAGGCTAGAAAATTGGATAGATTCTAGACATTTCCAAATAAAAAAAAAAATACAGTGTAAGTTAACAGGCAAAGGTGTACCAAGTTAGCAATCCAGTCTCAATAAATTTGTAAAAATAGTAGTAGTGTTAGTACCACTGTGTGTTTATGTAATAGGTTTCCCCAGAGTTTTCACATTTGTCTCACTCCTTCACAACAGCCAGTGAGGTAAGTGGAACAAGAGTTGTTATCCACACTTCACAAATGAGGAAACTGAGACTCAGAAAGACTGATGTACCCAAAGAAATGCTGAGGGTTAATGCCAAGACTAGAAGCCAAGCTTCCAGATTCCAAGTTTATTCTTTTTTCCATTACTCAATGCTGCCTATTTCTTCATCTTACAGAAGTCACCCAGACTTATTTTAATTTGAAAGAAGGAGGGGAAGATAGATATTCGAGACATGGCTTTAACATCACAAAAAAGAAAAAAGAGAAAGGAAAAGAAAAAAACTAATGCAAACCATTATATAATGAGGTAGTGCTTGGCTCACCAATATGTGTACTACCTAATGCTTGGGACTGACTGAACGGAGGAAACCTGGCAAAGATCCACAGAATTAACACTTTGATATACAGTTTGCAGCCCAAGAGACTTCAATAATTAATCTTTTGCTAAAAATAGCCTTATGTGTTCTGATGCCCAAAAACTATGTTAGAATGAGATGTGCCTAATAGTTAGCCTTTCATATGCCTAATAATAAAACAGTTTTCACTTCTCATTTTAGTTTTGAAATACAAGATATAAGACTGGTGCTTTTGTTATCATGTACTTTTTATTCACTGATTTTTTCCTAAAAGAATAAAATGTTTTGATAAATCAATGCATTCAATACACATAATTGTTATTTCCTTTCTTTTTATATTTTATAGATGGACTTGACAGTTATTAGTTAGGTAAAACAGGACAAAATAATAACAAAAAAATTCTGGATCACTTTGTTTCAAAAATAATGGAAAATATTCTTGTTAGAATTCAAAATTTGAATTAGAATTTAAATAACTACACATTAATGCAGGAACACAATTTGTCGTGTGGCTACCTAAAGAAAATACTTCAGTTAAAATAAATTAGTAAACTTGCCCCTTTAATAGTCTAACCATCAAAGATCAGCTACATCTATCAAATTGCAATTTTGTGGACAGAAGAAGGACTTTATCTTAAGGATTAAAAATAGTCAATCTCTATTAACGCATTAAGGTGAATGAGGTACACCCTTAAGCAGAAACAAACGAAAAGGTTAAGCTAGCAGCTGGGAGGGCTATGGTGCTGAGCTTACAGTCAAACATGGAATCCAACGACGGGAATTGCTCCTTTTTCTGACTTTGGAGGGAACATCAGTAATCCCAAAAAGAAAACTGAAAACTTAAAAAGAATTTTACAGAAGAATGTTTTTCTAATACTGTAGACGACATAGAGAGGTCATTTATTTTTCAAACAAGGAACTTTCCTTTATCAGACAGGAAATTACATAATTCCTTGGAATGTAAGTTAAATTTTCAAAATGAACAACTTTATTTTTTTTCTACTATAAATTAAAAGTGTGCCAGAACAGCTCTTTAAATATCTTTTTAAAGCTTTATTCTATTTTTAATTAATACATAATAATTGTATACATTTATAGGGCATAATATGATGTTTCAATACATGTATACATAGTGGAATGATCAACTTAGGGTAATCAGTATATCAATCACTTAAAATATTTATATTTGAAATCCTCTATTTTAGTTATTTTGAAATATACAAGACACATTATTATTAACTATAGCCAACTTACTCCTTCTATCTAACTGGAACACCAGAACTTACTCCTTCAATCTAACTGGAACTTTGTACCTGTTGACCAATGTCTCCCCTTTCCCCATCCACCTGTTACCCACCAGCATCTAGTAACCACCATTCTACTTTCTACTTATATGAGTTAGATTTTTTCCATTCCACATACAAATGAGATCATATGGTTTGTCTCTCTGTGCTTGACTGCTCTTTGAATATTGTATGACCATGTTAATGTAAAATTAGATGCAGACATTGAGAGTACATGGATAGTATGAAGCCATAAGCTCTGGAACAAGAAGGATTGTATTCCGTACTATGGAATTTGGTATTTTTATTTTCAATTTTGTAAGCACCCATTTTTATTGAAATGAAGAATGCTATGGAAAAGTACATAAAATCCAAGTGTACAGGCTGGTGATTGTCACAAAAGGAACTTAACCATGTAACCATCAAAGAAGTTAAGAAATAAAACATCACTATCAGAAGTGCTCTTCTTTTTGGTTTATTACTACATGGTGTATACTTAGGAGAGATATCACGGGTCATAGCATAGCCACATGTTCAGATACTGCCAGTATCGCAAAGTTACTGTATTATTTTATTCTCATCAGTATTCTAGTTGCCCACATCCTTTCCACCAGCTAGAATTTCCACTTTTTAAATTCTGTGGTTTCAATTTGTATTTCCCTGATGACTATGCTAAGCAATTTTTTACATATTTATAAGCTCTTTGGAAGTCCTTTCTTGTGAACTACCTGTTCAAGTCTTTCTTGCCACTTCATTAAATTCAATTTGTCTTTCTTTTTCATTTCTTTGTGAAAATTCTTTAAAAAACAAAGAATTATCTTATATTATTTTATTTTACTTTTTAAATAAATTTTATTATGTGTATTTAACGTATACAACATGTTATAGGATAGATACAGATAGTAAAAAGATTACTATATTGAAGCAAATTAACATATCTATTATCTCAAATAGTTACTCATTGTGTGTGTGTGTGTGGCAAGAGTAGCTAAAATCTACTTATTTAGCATGAATACAACATACGGTACAATTTTATTATCTATAGTCCTACTATTGTACGTTACATCTCTGGAATTGTTCATCTTACATATCTGCTATTTTGTATATTCTGACCTACATCTCCTCATTTCCTCCCACCTATACTCCTTTGCCTTGGTAATCACTGTTTTATTCTCTTTGTATATTGCAATTTTAAAAAATCTGCATATAAGTAATATTATGCAATATTTGTCTTTCTGTATCTGGCTTATTTCACTTAGCATAATGTCCTCCAGGCTCAACCCTGTTGGGGCAAATGGCAAGATCTCATTTTGGGGGAGGCTGAATAATATTCCATTGTGTGTGCATGTGTGACAATTTCTTGATGCATTTGTCCATTGATGGATACGTAGGTTGTTTTCACATTTTGGCTACTGTGAATATAAGAGGACTTCAAAAAGTTCGTGGAAAAATGTAACTAAAAGATGCATATAAAAAATAAAATATGTAAACTTTATTTCTCAACATAAGCTCCATCAAGTTCAAGACACTTTTGTAAGTGATGAAAGGAGCCAGTTAGTCCATCCCTAAAAAAGCGAGGACCATGGAAATTTAGCTATACATCAATGCAGTCTTTTTTACATTATTTATTGAAGAAATGTTGGTGCCCTTTAAAGATTTTTTAAGACTAGGAAATGAAAAGAAGTCAGAAGGAGCCAAATCAGGACTGAAACTGGATGCCTAATGATTTCTCATTGAAACTCAAACAAAATTGCCCTTGTTTGATGAGAGGAATGAGCAGGAGTGTTGTTATTTTAGAGAAGGACTCTGTGGTGAAGCTTTCATGGGCATTTTTCTGCTAAAGCTTTGGCTAACTGTCTTAAAACACTCTCCTAATAAGCAGTTTATTGTCTTCCCTCCAGAAAGTCAACAAGCAAAATGTCTTGAGCATCCCAAAAAAATGTTGCAATGAACTTTGCTCTTGATTGCCTGCTTTTGTTTTGACTGGACCATTTCTACCTCATGATAGCCATGCATTGATTATGCTTTGTCTTTGGGATTGCCTTGAGTTGGATGTCCCCCCAAATTTAATTCCCACTGTAATTGTTGAGGGTGGGAAATTCTATTGCAGTAATTGAAAGGTGGGGCCTTGAAGAGGTGAGTAGATTCCAGGACCATGCCATAGTGAATGGATTAAGAATAGTGGTTAGGGGCATGGTTCTGAGGGCTTTAAAAGGAGAGTGAATGATGAGGTTAGAGTCTTTCTATCTGCTCCATTATTTTCACAATGTGATACTCTGCCATCATTGCTGCTGCCATCAAGGCTCTCACCAGATGTGCTCTATGGACTTTGGACTTCCCAGCCTTGGAAACTGTAAGCAATAAATTTTGTTTTCTTATTAATCACCCAGTTCCAGGTATTTATGTTATAAGCAACAGAAATGGGCTACAACAAGAGTCATGCTGGAAAAGGCATCTTTCATCTCCTATTGCAATTCTTTGAAGAATGCTTCAGGATCTTGATCCCACTTGTTTAAAATTTTCATTGAAAGCTCTGCTCTTGTTTGCAGCTGATCTGGGCACAACAGTTTTGGCATTCAAAACTTTCTGCTGTTAATTATCATCTTCTTCAATTAGGGTATGAACAAGATTAATTTTTTCCTTGCTAATTGATGTGAATGGTCTGCTGCTGCGGCCTTCACCTTCAACATTGTCTCATCCCTTCTAAAGATGAGTTATCCCTTTGTAAACTTCTGATTTCTTTGGGACATTGTCTCCATAAACTTTTTGTAAAGCATAAATAATTTCACCATTCTTCCACCTAAGCTTCACTATCAATTTGATGTTTATTTTTGCTTTAATTTGAGCAGAATTCATGTTGCTCTGTTAGGGTCTCGTTTCAAATGATGTCTTATCCTTCTTAGAGTCTCAAACCTAGATCCTGTTCAGACATGTTATAACAAGTCAGCACAAGCTTATTTTGATGCAAAAAAAAAATTTCAAACCCATGCGTAGTTTTTTCATAATGCACATCGTTTCAAATGATGTCTTATCCTTCTTAGAGTCTCAAACCTAGATCCTGTTCAGACATGTTATAACAAGTCAGCAGAAGCTTATTTTGATGCAAAAAAAAAATTTCAAACCCATGCGTAGTTTTTTCATAATGCACATTTTCCACAAACTTTTTGAAGACTCTCCATAATGCCACAATGAACATGGGAGTGCAAATACCTTTACAAAGTGGTGATCTCATTTCCTTTGAGTATATGCCAAGAAGAGGGACAGCTGAGTCATATAGTAGTTCTATTTTTAAATTTTTCAGGAACCTCCATACTGTTTTCCATAATCGCTGTACTAATTTACATTCTCAACAATAACATACAAGAGATTTTTTTCTCTACACCCTCACCAACATTTGATATCTTTTGGCTTTTTGATAATAGCCATCCTAATGTGTGTGAGGTAGTGTCTCATAGTGGTTTTCATTTGCATTTCCCTGATGATTAATGATGTTGAGAACCTTTTAATATACCCATTGGCCATTTTTAAGTCTTTTCTAGAGAAATATCTATTCAGGTCTTGTACCATTTTTTAACTGAGTTGTTTTTCCACTATTGAGTTGTATGAATTATTTTAAATTTTGGATGTTAACCTCTCATCAGATAAATGGTTTGCAAATATTTTTTCCCAACTTGTAGTTTGCTGTTTCATTGTGCTATTTGTTTCATTTGCTGTGCAGAGCTTTTTAGTTTAATGTAGTCCTATTTATTTATTTTTGCTTTTGTGGCCTGAGATTTTGATGTAACATCCAAAATATCACTGCCTAGGCCAGTGTCAAGGAGCTTTCCCCTTATTTTATCTTCTGGTTTTGTAGTTTTTGATCTTATATTTAGGCCTTTATCCATTTTGATTTGGTTTTTGTGTATGCTGTAATATAAGGGTCCAATTTCATACATTTGCATGTGAAAATCTGGTTTTCCCTATTTATTAAGGAGACTGTTCTTTCCTTATATGTGTCCCCTTGGTGCCATTGTCAAAAATTAGTTGGCCATATATACTTAGATTTATTTCTGTTTTCTCTATTCTGTTCCATTCATCTAGGTGTCTGTTTTTATTCTGGTACTATACTGTTTTGATCACTATAGCTTTGTAATATAATTTTAAATCAGGAAATATGATACCTCCAACTTTGTTTTTATTTATTTATTTTTCTCAGAATTGTTTTGGTTACTTGGGGTCTTTTATGGTTCCATACAAATTTTAGGATTTTAAAAAAATTTCTGGGCTGGAGCTCAGAAGAAGAGGAGGAGAGACCTATGGAGTTCATGAAGGCAGGAGAAACTATGATGAGAGAAAGCAAAAGTTGCTCTGACCATTTCGGGCCATCGCTGCTTTAAGGCTCGAGCTGATAAGTGCATGGAGCAGGAGCCAGAAAAAGCTGCAGTTGTGCCCTTCAGATGGAGTTTCTTGGAGGCAGCAAGAGGAAAGAGGGCTTTGGCGGCCCCCAGGACAGCAAGGCTGCTAATACAGTTCACGTGGACCCATGCAGGAGTGAGGAACCAGAACAGCTGAAAAAAGGGAGCCACTCAGAGGCCAGTGAGTCATCGCAAGTGACCAGCGCAGGGCCCATCCCATGGGAAGTGTTTGCAGCATGGGTGGTGGGGGAGACATGCCCACCAGGGGAACACTGGGACACAGCAAGGACAGCTGATCTGCCCCCCAATCAGCACAGGACCCCTCAGAGGAGACTGGTCAGGAATGCAGAATTGCATGGGGTGCAGTTTGATGAAAAAACTCAGGCCCAGATCAGAGATTCTACAGAACACAGATCCACCGGGTCTCTGGAGAGCCAGAAGTACCTATAAAGTCAACCATTAAACCCTGAGCTGCACAAAAAGCCTTCCCTAGGGAAACAGCAGCAAAGTAGCAATTTAGCTCAATCACACAGCTCAAGTACTGGTTCCCACAGGAAGTTCCCCCATCTGGTCCTAGACTTTTCTTTCCTGGTGTCTGTGGTGGTGGCAGGGTGAGGGTATTGATTACTTACTCAGTCTCATCTTGTTATCGGTCATTTCAGGCTTTCTATTTCTTCCAGGCTCAATCTTGGTAAGTTTTATTTTTCTTGAAATTTATTTATTTTCTCTAGGTTATCCAATTTGTTGGCATATAATTATTCATAATAGTCCCTTATAATCCTTCTTATTTCCAAGCTATCTATGCTAATTTCTTCACTTTTATTTTCAATTTTATTTGAGTCTCCTCTTGTTTTTTTTTTTTAGTTAGACCATCTAAGGGTTTGTAAATTTAATTTAAAACCAACTCTTAGTTTTATTGATTCTTCCTTTGGTTTTTCTATTCTGTATTAAATTTATTTCTGTTCTGATTTTTATTATTTCATTTCTTCTGCTGATTTTGCATCTAATTTGTTCTTTTTCCAGTACTATACACTACTGTAGACTTTTTTATTTTATTTTATTTTATTTTATTTTATTTTTCAAAGATGACCGGTAAGGGGATCTCAACCCTTGGCTTGGTGTTGTCAGCACCATGCTCAGCCAGTGAGCAAACCGGCCATCCCTATATAGGATCCAAACCCATGACCTTGGTGTTATCAGCACCGCACTCTACCGAGTGAGCCACAGCCCGGCCTTACTGTAGACTTTATAAACACTGTACACTTAGGCTACACTAAATTTATTCAAAAATTAAGTAATTGCATTATGACATTGTGAAAGCAAGACCTAACTAGGTGATATGATTTTTTTTTTTAGCTCCATTGTAATCTTATGTGACCAACATCATATAGGTGGTCCACTGTTGACTGAAATGTCATTATGTGGCACGTGACTTACTATATGGAGTTGTGTAGGACTGGTTCTATTTCTTCATTATTGTTAAGAAAGGATTTACCAATGGAGTTTGGAAATATCTTTTGAGGAAGATTTTTAATTATAGATTTAATTTCTTTAATAATTATAAGGTTATTCAAATTTTCTATTTCTTCTTGTGTTTTTTTTTTCTTTCCAGAAATTTATGCATTTCTTTCAAATTTTTGCTGTCCAATTTGGAAGTGATTATTTAAATGTAAATTAATTCAAATTAATAATTTAAGAATTACATTTGTTAGTCATGTCAGTCACATTTTAAGTGTTCCTCAGCCACCAGTGGCCAGTGGCTGTTATATTGAATATTTTAGAATAATTCTTCATTGGGAGCATTTTATTGGTCAGCACTGATGTAAATGTTCAAATTCAATGGCACATATATATTTTTTAGAATATTGTGACACTATGATATTTATGTATTGGTTTCATCCGTGGTTCCTGGTTCATGCTACTCTCTGACCTTCTGCTCTCCTCCTTTTACCTGCTCCTTTTCCTCTCTGAGGCAGGAAATACTCTGGCCTACCTTAGATTATTGTAGGTCATAAGACCCCCCATTTCAGGAGGGTGTACCACCTCATGCCCAAGAGGAAGGAATGTGGCGTCGAGAGGCCAAGAAGAATCTGAACACGCCTTGTTGGGTTTCCCCATCCAGCCTGTTAGTGTTAGATAATACTCTTTTGTCTGATCACATCTCCACTGTCCATGCTTCAGTCATGCCTATGTAGTGAAGTTTCCATAAAAACCCAAGAGACCTGGATTTGGAGAGTCTCTGGATTGCTGAGCATGTGGAGGTTTTTGGAGAGTGGCGCACCCAGGCAGGGCATGGAAGCTCTGCACCCCTTCTTGCATACCTCGCCCTATGCATCTCTTCATCTGTAGACTTTGTAATATCCTTTGTGATAAAATAGTAAACGTAAGTACATGTTTTCCTAAGTTCTGTGAACTGCTCAAGCATACTAACTGAACCCAAGGAAAGGGTTGTGAGAAACCCAATTTATAGCTGATTGTTCAGAAGTTCCAGAAGCTATGACTTGTGACTGGCATGTAAGTGGCAGACAGTCTTGGGGACTGAGCCCTCACCCTATGCAATCTGATACTATGTGTAGTATCGAACTGCAGAAAGCTGTTACCCCCAAAATATTATGGTTTACATGCTGGAATAAAGAAGCAGCCTCAAGGTCTCTCTGACTTCCACCACCCCCGTCACTCAATTCTCTGTCATTCTCCAAAGCACAGGATGAAACTTGTTCCCTTACCTGCTTAAAGTCTGGACCCACCAAAGAAGACAATCATCTCTCATCCTTTCCCTGAGTTATCATTAACTTCACTCATATCACAGGACTAACTTTTGTCACAGACAATCGTTATATTATATTTTATACTTATTCTTATATTTTGGTCCCATTCAGTATTTAAAGAAAATCATTTCCCAGTCCAGAAAACTAGCTAACAGCATGTGAGCAGAGATTGGATATAAAAAATTTTTAGACCCCTCACAAAATTCTGTTAACTCAGGAGAAAAGCATTTATAAAAATTAGTTTAAATTGTTTGCTGTGGAATATACTAAAAAGCATATGTACTTCACAGGGCCTGGTTTTCCAAAGTCTTGGCAGTTTCAAATATTGACCTTGCAGAGGACTGGAAATTTTCCTCAGGCTATAAGTCTCTGGTGTAAGATAAAGATTTGTGGCACAGCGAGGTTGTCAGCTCAAGGACAGACTAGTTACTGATTGTTATATAAAGATACTGAGAGATTGCTGAAAGAAAGAATGTTTGCTAAGCTTGTGTTGATGAGATCAATTAATTGTCTACTGGAATGTCATCTGGCTCGTTTCACTGAAAGTTACCAGCCTATATCGTTAAACTATAACTCCACCTATGTTCTCTTCCTGTAAATTCCTAGTCTGGAAAATAAATACAAGAAGAGAACCCCAATTCGGCATTAATTTCCCAAGGAAGGGATCTCTCTTGCTTGAGCATTCCCAGGGAATTTAACCCCTTTGGGGCTTTTCACTGCTTGGAAGAGATGGGCTTTGAGTAATCCTATGCATCTCTGTCACCCAGGGGAAGTGGGGTGACAAGTCTGTGGGGGGTGAAGCAACAGAAAGCAAAAAAATGGTGCCCTGCATGAGGACATTCTCCACGGATCAGAGACTGACCTGCCAAGCATTAGAGAGGAATAGGACATCCAATTCATCCTGGCAAGGGAGGCCCTAATAAGGGAAATGCATGCATCCTGGTAAGGGAATCACAGGTGGCTTTCGATTAGCAACTGCACGCCTGCAGCAGGTCAAAGTTAGGCCTTTTCAACCCCGGAGATATTTTTTTATTCTCTTTACTTTTAAAATATGGATAATTCATTAACGAAAGGGGAGACTGAACATACATTACAACTCCAAAGTCTCCTTAAAGCAGCAGGCTGAAAGTAACTGAATGGCAGTTTGTAAAACTGTTAGTGGATATTAAACAACCACATCCTTGATACCTCAAGGAAGGGAGACTTAACATAAAAACTTGGGAACAAATTACTCACTGGTTAATTATGCAATGGGTCTTGTTAAGGATCCCCCACCTAACAACTTGGAATGTATGTCAAGTCACTCTGAGATCTGTCCAAGACCTTAACAAAAAACTAAGACATGTTTATGTTACCAAAAAAGGATAAAACTTAATCTTTGCCAAGGTTCTATTCCCAGTCAGGGCACCAGTCACTTTAAAATGTAAATTACTTTGAAATGTTAATATACAAGAAGCTAGCTAATAGCATTTTTGAGCAAAGATCAGATCCTTTAACTCAGGAGAAAAGCATTTATAAAAATTAGTTTAAATTGTTTGCTGTGGAATATACTAAAAAGCATATGTACTTCACAGGGCCTGGTTTTCCAAAGTCTTGGCAGTTTCAAATATTGACCTTGCAGAGGACTGGAAATTTTCCTCAGGCTATAAGTCTCTGGTGTAAGATAAAGATTTGTGGCACAGCGAGGTTGTCAGCTCAAGGACAGACTAGTTACTGATTGTTATATAAAGATACTGAGAGATTGCTGAAAGAAAGAATGTTTGCTAAGCTTGTGTTGATGAGATCAATTAATTGTCTACTGGAATGTCATCTGGCTCGTTTCACTGAAAGTTACCAGCCTATATCGTTAAACTATAACTCCACCTATGTTCTCTTCCTGTAAATTCCTAGTCTGGAAAATAAATACAAGAAGAGAACCCCAATTCGGCATTAATTTCCCAAGGAAGGGATCTCTCTTGCTTGAGCATTCCCAGGGAATTTAACCCCTTTGGGGCTTTTCACTGCTTGGAAGAGATGGGCTTTGAGTAATCCTATGCATCTCTGTCACCCAGGGGAAGTGGGGTGACAAGTCTGTGGGGGGTGAAGCAACAGAAAGCAAAAAAATGGTGCCCTGCATGAGGACATTCTCCACGGATCAGAGACTGACCTGCCAAGCATTAGAGAGGAATAGGACATCCAATTCATCCTGGCAAGGGAGGCCCTAATAAGGGAAATGCATGCATCCTGGTAAGGGAATCACAGGTGGCTTTCGATTAGCAACTGCACGCCTGCAGCAGGTCAAAGTTAGGCCTTTTCAACCCCGGAGATATTTTTTTATTCTCTTTACTTTTAAAATATGGATAATTCATTAACGAAAGGGGAGACTGAACATACATTACAACTCCAAAGTCTCCTTAAAGCAGCAGGCTGTAAGTAACTGGATGGTGGCTTGTAAAACTGTTAGTAGATATTAAACAACCATGCCCTTGATACCTCAAGGAAGGGAGCCTTAACATAAAAATATGGGAACAAATTGGTCACTGATTAATAATGCAATGGGTCTCATTAAGGCTTCCAACATAACAACTAGGAATCTATGTCAAGTCACTCTGAGACCTATCCTAGATCATAACAAAAAACTAAGACATGTTTATGTCACCAAAAAAGGATAAAACTTAATCTTTGCCAGTGACTAAGAAAACTTTAAATTGGACAATCTAAAGTAAAAGAAGTTAATATTTCTTTACAGTGTTGGTAACGTTTGAGCATGTTGTTCTTTCTTATCTGCACGATGCTTCTCTCCTCTCTTAAAAGCAGTGGTTATTTTCTCAACTGCATGTGCTACTCTTTTTCGCTGAAGAGTAAGGGATTTTATGAAGAAAAGCAGCCATGGCGCCAACCAGATCCCTTTTGGTTCTACTGCTCTTCTCCTAAAAACCTCAAGAGTCAAGTGGTTTCATCTCTGATTGGTGGCTCAGCTCTTGAGCTCAGTAACCCATTTGAGAAACAAAAACTAACTTAAAATCTACCTTTTTAACTAGATGGTCTCAAATTTTCTGGCATCTTAAACAGACTTCTAAATTCTCTTCTAGTCTCATCTATGTATTTCTTCACAAAATCCTACTGGTAGAATTTTATGCTATTTTCTTAAAGAAAGAAAATCTTCTCTGCATCGTCTTGTAAAGGTTTGCATACTTTGCTTTACAATGTAAATTTGTTATCTTGCTTTCTTTAAGGTAAGGCAAGGCCTCACCAAGAAGTCTTTTGAAAAAACAGAATCTAAACCTGACTGTCCTTTTTTTTACTAGTGAGCTTTTTATTACATTTTAAAGAAAGCCTATATGATCCTTGTTTGTTCTTGTTGTTTTATGTCTGCATATATGCATATGTAATCTGTACATTATGTCTACATGTTCATGTCTGTATGTGTAATCATTTTATGTGCAAGGTACCAAATTGGCTTATAATTAATGTGTGCTCATTAAATAAGTATACTTTACAAGTTCATGTGACTTAAATCTTCTAAAGTTTTGATAAATATATTTTCAAAATTTGATTCAAACCCGTTACCTAAATTTGTCTCTAGGTCAATATGTCTCCTTGTTATCTCAGCTCTGCCTCCTGGCCATGCTGGGAGAAACAATATCTTTTAGACATAGATAGTGAATACTGGCCTCTGCCTCTCTGGATTCCACCTTGGCTCTAAATGCAACGTGGAAACCTGGGAACTGAAATGGCTAGTGAAAAAAAAAAAAAACCTATGCCAAATATCACATAGGCCCTAGTTAGCATTAACTAATAAGGGTATAGATCTAATACACCAAGTTTTTGGCTGTGAAACCATAAATATGTATTTGGTAATTATAGCTAAAACTCAAACTAGGCTTTGTGTAATTTGCTCTGATAAATGGACGCCTATTTACTAACCCAAATGCATAAAACTGTTCTTATCAACACACATTGTTGCCTGGGTTTACTAATCAAACAGGACTACATTTGTCTTTGCTAGAGGCTTTTAAGTTGTAAAGCCTGCCAAAACCAAAAAAACAAAATACAAAAAAAAAAACCTTTTTATATATAATTTTTAGACAAATTAGGCCAATTTAACATTGATAAAAAAGAAACAAGTATGTAAAAAGGAGGTGATTTAAAGAAGGCTGTGGATGTGTTGATATGGTTATGGTTGGAGGGCCTAGAGAGAAAGAAAAATAATTTTTATGTAAGAAAGCATCCGGTAGAGTGTATTTTTGTCCTAGAGTAAAATGACTGGCTATTTAGCAAGTAGGAAGTATAGGACAAAAACAGAATGTCTGAGTAAGTCTTTTTTTTTTTTTTTTTCCTGACCAGTAAGGGGATCGCAACCCTTGGCACAGTGTGGTCTGCACCATGCTCAGCCAATGAGTGCACCAGCCATCCCTATATAGGATCCGAACCCAAGTCCTCGGCACTACCAGCGCCGCACTCTCCCACGTGAGCCACGGGGCCAGCCCGTGAGTAAATCTTGATAATGGTTTACATAGATAAGTTTGTTAAAAGGGTTTATAGTAAAAAAAATTAACTGGATTTAAAAACAAATTATGTGTGAGTTTTTCTAAAAATTAATGTCAAAAGTATTATAATACAGGATTAGAATTTGTTCTCCTGTGATGGAACAACCAGATTTTCTTAAAAAACACTTGACTGCTCTTAATACAAAATTGTAAAAGGTTTTCTTTATCCCTTGGATAACTGGTTTTAAAAACTTATTTCATTATAAGTTCTTGTGCTCTCTGTCTTTTAAACCCATTGTCACTTTGGTTTTATTTTTTGTAGTAATTTGTGATCTTATTCAACTAAATGTTGTAAGCCTTTTGTTATTTAACATAACTTTCCACTACAAAATTCTGAAAGCTTAACATTTTTAACTTTAACTTTGAGGAATTCCAAGGGCCCCGGAGTTTCTCAAAGGATATATAATAGATGTATCAAAACTAATTGGCTTATTTAATAAATTAGACTATATGGGAAAGCATTGTCAGTACTGAAGGTGTTATGGATATGTGTTCCAAAATCTTGTAAGGTTCTTAAATATCTGTGTCTTGATATAAATGCTACCAGTCATAATCTTGGTTTAATTATAATTTTAAAATGTTCTGTCTTCAAATATTTCAAAAAAAAACTCTGATAGGTACAATTTTCTGACAAACTTTGAGTTCATAGCTTTAAACTGAAGTTCCAAAATTCTAATGAAGAAATTGATGGGTTTATGAAATTGTGCACCAAGGTCAAAAGAACAAAAGTTAATTGGTAAATTAATTAAAAAGTATTATGGGTTTTTACTATTTCCTTATTTTGAAACACTGCTGGTTCTCCTAATGTTTTTCCAAATGTAAGAAAACTCTCCATCTCTCTTCTGCTATCTATAACTAACAACAGTTTGGTAAAATGTCATTTAAAATAGAGATAAAAGCATTTGTTTTCTCCCTATTAGATCCCCCACCAAAATATAATAACTTAAAGTATCCTTATGATCATTATGGCAATGTGGCTCTTTTTATAAGTTCAATGAAAATTAANATGAGGAATGCCTTGATCATAAAGGGGGAAATAACGTCTTCTCTACAAAAGCAGTTCTCTACATTTTCCTGGCCTTAAAGAGGGTGTTTGCAACTTGGATAAGACATCCTGTTCTTAAGCAAAAGACTTGTAATTGATCATAGATTTGACAAAAGACTAGATGCTCTGAAAGCAGTAATGTCCTGGACAGTTTAACAAACTCTCTGGACTCAGAATTAACTATCATGTGGAACAGAGTCCCTTTCCGGAGTTTCAACAATTGGTAATTGCACCCAATTCACAGCACCTGGATTAATGCCCCTGCAGCTGCCCTGAGAGATGGTGACATCATCAGTCCTCACCTGAAGTAAATTAAAAGGACTTGCCATGCTAAATGATACTAACTTTCTTTAACAAAATGCTTTTTGTCTTAACTGTGCCAACCTGATCTATAGCTTTTGCTTTCTCTTTTAAAAAAATAAAACAGGGGAGAAGTGGAATATACTAAAAAGCATATGCACTTCACAGGGCCTGGTTTTCCAAAGTCTTGCAGTTTCAAATAATGACCTTGAGGGGGACTGGAAATTTTCCTCAGACTATAAGTCTCCAGTGTAAGATAAAGATTTGTGGCACAGCAGGTTGCTAGCTCAAGGACAGACTAGTTACTGATTGTTATGTAAAGATGCTGAGAGATTACTGTAAGAAGGAATGTTTACTAAGATCAAGGTTGTGTTGATGAGATCACTTAATTGTCTACTGGAATGTCATCTGGCTTGTTTCACTGAAAATTACCAGCCTTTATTGTTAAACTATAACTTCACCTATGTTCTCTTCCTGGTCTGGAAAATAAATGCAGGAAGAGAACCCCAATTTGGTGTTAATTTCCTGATGAAGGGATCTCTCTCACTTGAGTGTTTCCAGGGAAGTTAACCACTTCGGGGCTTCTCACTGCTCGGAAGAGATGGGCTTTGAGTAATCCTTTGCATCTCCATTACCCAGGAGAAGAGGGGTGACAAATCCATGTGGGGTGAAGCAACACAAAGCAACAAAACCACTTGGGATTATGCTCTTCCTTTTAATTATTCCAGATCCCCTTATAACTGGAATCCCAGTTTGGCTGGTCCCATTTTGAGATTAAAATATAATTCTTATTACTCTCCCCTTAAAAGAATAATTTGTCGTCTTGCCATCCGTTTTTCCCTCGCATAATTAGACAAATGACAAGCTTTAAATTAAAATGGATGACACAGGATTATATTGATTCAGTTATGATTTGTACCTCTCATCCTTACATATTTGCTATGTTACCTACAAACTTCTCTTTCTCCTTTAATTCTGAATTTAATATCACTCTCCCAGCAAATTCTACTTGGTTTACTCCCTGCATTACTCATCTTAATGTTACTACTTTAAATATATCTTATATTTTCATACTGAAACAAAGAGCAGAATCTTGGCTACCTGTGAACCTTATGGGACAATGGATGGGAAATTCTGCCCTAGAGCAAGTCACCTCTGTTCTAGAGAAAGTACGCGTTAAAAGATTCTTGGGCATTCTAATAGCTTCCATAATAGCCGTAACAGCTGTGGCTGCTATTGCAGCTACTGCAGTCATGGACTTAACTCATTCTATTCAAACAGCACAAACAGTAAATGATTATTTTCAAAATGTAACTTCTGAATTTCTATCTCAAACTAAAATTGACCAAGAAATCTTACAAAGATTAGATGCCTTAGAGGCAGCTGTAACCTGGATTGGCGAACACCAACAAGCTCTGTGGACATGAAGCCAGCTTAATTGTGATGCAGGGTATCGCTCCATGTGTATAACTTCTATTCCTTTTAATTCCTCCACTGCATGGAAAGATGTACAAAAACTTTTACATGGAGCTTTTCATTCTGATTTACATGGAAATATTCAAAACTTAATAATCAAACTTCAACAACAAAAGACACAGCTTCAAGAAGAAGCTCAAAAGATTACTATCGATCATTTCAATCATTTGGCCCATTGGCTTAATTCTACCCATTGGTTTTCTGGTTTAAATATAAGAATGTGGATTATTGCTGGAATTAGTATCTTATGTATCTTATGTTTTTTTATAGTGATTAAACTGTTGTGTTCCATGTTCCAACGGACTCGTCAAGCTGAAGTAATGCTGACTGTTCTTCATCAGGACACCTTTGACTCTGACTC
>NW_007729790.1:18242-18693 GCF_000696425.1 Galeopterus variegatus | reverse complement strand
GGCCCATTGGCTTAATTCTACCCATTGGTTTTCTGGTTTAAATATAAGAATGTGGATTATTGCTGGAATTAGTATCTTATGTATCTTATGTTTTTTTATAGTGATTAAACTGTTGTGTTCCATGTTCCAACGGACTCGTCAAGCTGAAGTAATGCTGACTGTTCTTCATCAGGACACCTTTGACTCTGACTCCCCCATCGCTTCCAATTTTTATAATGATAATAAGGGGGGAGATGTAGTGGGTTAGATATAGTGATTCTCATTTGATTTTAGAATAAGGTTTTTAGGTAAGTGCATGTATGGGGCAAAAGCCCTTGGACAGGGGGCCACAGCCCACAGATAGTGTGGCCAAAGCCCATCTAATCAACTCTTAATCACTGGTTAAGTACGGGACTGTATACTTTAATTATTTTAGAGATGACAGGTAGTTGTCATACCGGTTCTGTTAAGA
>NW_007729790.1:14622-15705 GCF_000696425.1 Galeopterus variegatus | reverse complement strand
AATATTACTAATTTATTGTTTGTTATTCTTACCAGAGTTATTATTTATTCTAAGCAATCAACTTTTACTTTGCTCTTTTTTCTATTGCAAATCTGTTTTTTTCTCTTAACTTCATTAACTTTATTTCCTCTCTCCCATTCTATCTTGGTATTGAATAAAAATCATTGAAGGCCATTGTTTTGGACTACGTTCCTGCGCTAGGTCCCAAGAGACCAGACTAAAAATTAAAATGGAGTTACCCCTGCCAAGTTCCATGTCACTTAGGCTGTTGTCTGGCCTTCTGAGGTGTCAGGAGAAAGACAGTCAATTTCCCGAACAGGCCAGTTTAAATNACTTTGAGTTCATAGCTTTAAACTGAAGTTCCAAAATTCTAATGAAGAAATTGATGGGTTTATGAAATTGTGCACCAAGGTCAAAAGAACAAAAGTTAATTGGTAAATTAATTAAAAAGTATTATGGGTTTTTACTATTTCCTTATTTTGAAACACTGCTGGTTCTCCTAATGTTTTTCCAAATGTAAGAAAACTCTCCATCTCTCTTCTGCTATCTATAACTAACAACAGTTTGGTAAAATGTCATTTAAAATAGAGATAAAAGCATTTGTTTTCTCCCTATTAGATCCCCCACCAAAATATAATAACTTAAAGTATCCTTATGATCATTATGGCAATGTGGCTCTTTTTATAAGTTCAATGAAAATTAACTCTCTCTCTCTCTCTCTTTATAACAGGATATAACTTAAAACTTTGGATATAAGATAGCATGTCTTATTTCCATGTTGCTGACCGCTTTTTTATGTATACTAAATTTGGCCTGGTGCTGCTTCATCCTGCTGTTCATCTTTCCCCCCGACGTGGGACAAAACACAACCTGGGAAACAGTCTTCTCAGCAACGTGGGACAGATCACTGAATGAAAGTGAGCCGAGATGCTTCTTTCAATCACCACCTGGGAGAGAGCCTTCACAACACCAAGAGATTTATGCAATGAAAAGTAAGACCTTTTCAATCTAGATATTGATTAACAATGCTTTTATGAGGAATGCCTTGATCATAAAGGGGGAAATAACGTCTTCTCTACAAAA
>NW_007729790.1:6998-11517 GCF_000696425.1 Galeopterus variegatus | reverse complement strand
ACATCCATTTTTTAAAAATCTTTCTGTCTCCTCAGACATACCCAAACTCCTTGGAAAAAAAATCTTTTATTCTTTCACTGTGCTCTTAAATGTAGATTTTGCTAGCTTGCTTTCTCTAAAACATTTTGAGGGTTTCAGCCAAGTTAGGGTAATAAGCTTCGACTTGTTTCATTTAGAAACACAATTTGAATCCAATTGTCCTTTTTGAACTAGTGAGTTTTATATTTTATCTGTTTTATTTCTAAAATCTTAAAGCTGTGTTTCTTTGTCTTTTTTAATGTATTCATGTATATATGTCTATATGTTGTGTCTACATGTTTATGGCTATACATGTTTGTGTATTGTCTGCACAATACCAAATTGGCTTAAAAATAATGCACATTCATTGAGTGGATAAGCATAAATGCTTTTCAAGTTCACATGACTTTAGTTTCTAAAATTGTTAATAAAATAAAATATAAATGTTTTCAGAATTTAATTTAGACATATTGCCTAGGTTTGTCTCTTGGTCAAACAAATTTATACTGTCTCTAATGTTTTAGGGTAATAAAATTATTGATTTTGTGTTATGTTTGATACTTGCTTAATTTGTTTATGAACTAAAATCTGTGAGAGAACTGGCTGCTGCACTTCTCCCAAAGCCTTGCACACATCTTGTTAGCTGGTCTTTGGTTTTAAGACACTAAATGCTGGAGTCTAGACAGGTGGCTATTGTGAGGACTGGAGACATATGTGTCCACAGCCCATGGGCCACCAGCTGCCAGATAAAACCCAATATGGTCTTGTCCTCCCTGTTCTAGCTCTGCCTACTGGCTGGGAGGAACAATATCCCTAAGACATTATTTTTGTGGCTTCTGCCTTAGTCTCTGCATGGCTGCCCTGGATGTCATGTGCACACTCGAGACCCAGGATGGCTGTGGAAAGGGTACGTATATCCAACATCTCAAAGGCCTTGGCTAATACTGGTTAGTAAAGGTTTAGCTTGGTATGGGTAAAAATGTAAGTGAGTTAAATGTTCATAAATAAAACTTGTCACGGTTTTTTTTTTTTGAATAATCTTTTTGGTAATTTAAAATCTTAAAGTTATGTTATGTTAAATTAAATAATAGGAAATTATAAATGTCTGAGTCATTTCTAAGTAAGTTAAAATACTGAAACATTATTATACACAAGTTTGTTCATATACCTTGACAATTTGTTTTAATGTGATTTAAAAAAAAAAAAACTAAATATATTTGGATCTGTTAAAAACATTTAAAAAGTTTCTAGAAATTAGAAGCGGTTTTTACTCACAACTATTAATATGAAACAGTTCAAAACTAGGTTTTTCACTGAAAATTAGGGTTAGTAGGAGTTAATTATAGTTAATATGTAATTAAAACTGTTAGGCAAAAGAAAATTTTATATAGAGAGATTTAGGGAAAGTAGGATATGAGGAAAGTAGAATATGTTTTTAGTAAGGAAGGTTATAAAAAGGGCATAAAGATGTGGTGTGGTGTTTATTAAAGCAAAAACTGTCTAGTTTAAAGGGTACTTAAATGTTATTTCAAGTTAAAAGAATAGAAAGAAATGTTATGGACATACAAATGGATAAAATGGGGAAAAATTGTAAGAGATTATAAAAAGTTTGTAGAAATCTTGTCTTGTGTGATGGAAACTAAAATTGCATGGATTTGTTTCAGAATGGATTTGTTTTACTCTGTTTTCTTTTTCCTACACCAGTACAAATGCCCTTTCATCTTCTGTGTGTGTGTGTGCTGGTATGCAGCACTTTCATTAGAAACTTCTTTGGAACACAGTATTTTCCGTATTGTCAAATTTCTGTAGGTAGATCTTTCTATAACGTTTCTGCAGAACACAAGATACATCATTTATAGATGCCACTGGCATTAAAAAATAAGAGAAGTACAATATCTCATCTTTTTAAATGTCCGTGGCATCTATGATGATATCTCCTTTATGTTTCCAATATTACTAATTTATTGTTTGTTATTCTTACCAGAGTTATTATTTATTCTAAGCAATCAAATTTTACTTTGCTCTTTTTTCTATTGCAAATCTGTTTTTTTCTCTTAACTTCATTAACTTTATTTCCTCTCTCCCATTCTATCTTGGTATTAAATAAAAACCATTGAAGGCCATTGTTTTGGACTACGTTCCTGCGCCAGGTCCCAAGAGACCAGACTAAAAATTCAAATGGAGTTACCCCTGCCAAGTTCCATGTCACTTAGGCTGTCGTCTGGCCTTCTGAGGTGTCAGGAGAAAGACAGTCAATTTCCCGAACAGGCCAGTTTAAATCTTCAATAGATATGATAATGAAGCTCCCTCTGCTTTAATTCTTCCACAAAAGAGACAGCATGAAGTAACCTGATGTTATTTTTCATTGTTCTGTCTTCCAGGCCCCACCTTCCAAGGTAAGTAACTTTAAAATGATCAATTCTCTTTTTATTCTTAATTTCTGCTTTCTTTAGCCTTTTTCTGTCTATAAAACCAGACTCCTTTGCTTGGCTCATTGGAACACATTCTATTTTATGGAATAGTGTGTTGCCCAATTCTAGAATTGCAATAAAGCCAACTGAAATCTTCAACTAAATTTGTTGTAATTTTGTTCTTTTACATTGGGTTTAATTACAGCTTGACTGGGTTCATTGATTATTTAGAATTGTATTGTTTAATTTACAAATATTCATGTATGTTCTAGTTTTATTTAGTATTGAGTTCTAGATCAGTTCAACAGTGGTGAAAGGACATACGCTGTATGATAGTAGGCCTTTAAGATTTGTTGAGTCTTGCTTTACGGAAAACTAAGTCATTTTGGTAAAAGTTTTATATGCATTTGAAAAGAATGTTTTGTTTTGTTTTTGGCAGCTGGCTAGTAGGGGGATTGGACCCATGACCTTGGTGTTACCAGCACCATGCTTTCCCAAAAGTGCTTATTTTACAAATTTTGGATACAGCTTCCTATAGTTATTATTTAGTCAAATTTATTAAATATTGCTACTATTTATATATAAACCAATTCTTTTTCAAGAACATTTAATATGTTGGTTCATATTAATATGTCAAGAATGGATAGGAAATGAACAAGAGCATTACTGCCCTTAAAGAAAACCAGAATATTTGACCCTAAAAATATACTTCTTTGGCAGGTTTTGATATGGCTTTTCAGAGGGGCTGGCAACCATAGGAACAGCTTTGAAAAGCTGTTGTTTGAGAGAGAGATTTGCATCTGTAGGGAAAATCTATGTTAGTGAGGTAAACAATGAGAGAAGCAGCAGATGCAAACAGCCTTCCTCTGAGGTCCCCCCTTGGATCAAGAAAACATTAAAAAGGAGATTAAAGGTCTCACAGGGAAACTTTTATCACAGTCTATCATCTGTTCTCTTTGAGAACCGCTTACCTGGGAAGTTCATCTGCATAACAAGACCGTATTTACTCCATGCCTTTCCTTCTTTCTCCCTTCCATAGCCTGTTTTGCTATGTCCCAATCCCGTATTCTTTCTGTAATCTTAGAATGGTATAAAAGCTTCAGCCATCTGGCCCTTTCTTTGAGTTTTCATATTTTGTATGCCTTTCATGTAATAAATTTGTTATGCTGTTCACTTGTTAACCTGTCTTTTGTTATACGGGTGTCAGCCTTGACCCTTTATGATTTCCTTCTTTCCTCCCCTACACCCTTCTTTCCTGACATCTTGTATTTTTGTACTTACCACGTTAAGACCACAACTTAACTCATAAAATAACTCTAATGATGGGGATTTCAGATACAATCTTGTAAGTGAAAAGATGATTTTTAACCTAATAATAGCTACGATGTCTAATAATTGTGGCTAGGGGAAAAGCTGGGCATTTCTAATTATTAGGGAATAAATGTAGTCCTAAAACCTATTGTGTGGTTCATATATCTGTTTACATACACATTGTACAAAAATATTTCAAGGAAATGCTTGATAATAATACATTTCTGCTTATATTCTGATTAAATTCAGGGTATTCCCTTACTCAGATTTTATTACATGATGATTATTGATAACTCCAGAAATAACCACTAGACATTTTATAAAAAACTTTGTTAGTCCCCTTTTCTAAATTATTTATGAGATTTAGATTGTGTTTTTCTAAAGAGCCTTCTTTTTTAATCCTAAGAGATTCTAAAATCTGAATTATCACCAATTTTCCCATGCTTGATTCCAATCATCACATATTATGAAATACTTTTGCAGATATGATACCACTCGGTATTTGGCTAGGATCTAACTATGATATTTCATAAGATTAGCTGGCCTAGATCCTTATTTGTTGCCCCCAAATACCTGTTGCTTTATAGCATGAATCACTGAAATTGTCACTGTCTACTCTTTTTAATATTATTTTCAGAATTTTGTTGAAAGATTTGTACAGATAGAATTTCCATCACTACCTGACTCTATTGATTTCTCAGGAAAGCAAACAGCAGCCTAGAGGCCGATTTAGTCTACTAGCACTAGACATACTGAAAATATGTTCTATGGGAAAAATA
>NW_007729790.1:5339-5881 GCF_000696425.1 Galeopterus variegatus | reverse complement strand
TTGAGATTGTGTGTATCTAGAAAAACCACACATTCCCTTTCATTGTGTGTGCCCTCTTATGACCACCTGGGCACTCCCAATTGTTACTGATGATTTGGGCACTTAGTTCCTCCTTTATTTTTCTTTTCAAGTCTCTCCATCGTCTAGGGTGACTCCAACATTCACACATCCAATATTTTAGTCTTTGGGGACATTTTTAACTTGTTCCCATAGCCATATTCTGAATTTGGTCATTCCTTGGAATGACTTTACTCTAATATATTTAAATCGACTCAAATCTCATACAAAGATCTCACCACATCTTGTCTTGTAGGCTCTCTCATTCCAATTATCCTGGCTCATCAATCTTAAAGTTCATTCCATCGAACTCTTTGCTCCATCTCTCTCCACCCTCTCTCAATTTTACATTCTCCTTGTTCCATTCTATTGTCCTTCACTTCAATTGCCCTCTTCAAAATATCTTGAGAATACTTGCTTCGCCATATATTTGGCCAATTTCCAACCACAGATGAGAACAACAGTTTGCCTTCACCACGTCTATC
>NW_007729790.1:2264-3775 GCF_000696425.1 Galeopterus variegatus | reverse complement strand
CTTTTCTTCTAAAAGCAGCAATAAGGCAAGGAAGTTTATACTACTTTTATTTAGTGTTATATTGGAGGCCCTAGCCAGTGCAATAGGGAAGAAGATAGAAGTAAAATGTATAAATATATATTTTTTAAAAGTATAACTGTCTCTATTAGCAGATAGTGTAATTAGTTACACAGGAAATCCTAAGGAACTTATGTAACAACTATCAGTACTAATAAGTGAATTTAGTAAAGTATTAAGGTTAATATACATAAATCGACAGTATTTTTTATATTAGTATAACAAGCTTTAAAAATATTTTAAATCGATTTATTTACAAAAGCAACAAAAGCTGTAGAATACATGAGAATAAATTTACTTTATTCCCAAGTGCACAGAGTCTGTACACTGACAACTACAAAAACATTGCTAAGAGGAAAAAAGAAAAAAACCTAAATAGAAAAATACCATATTCATGGATGGGAATACTCAATTTTGTTAAGATGTTAATTATCTTCAAACTGATATATTGATTCAATATAATCATAACATCATTAGAGGTTTTTATTATAAAAATTGGCAAACTGATTCTAAAACTTATGTAGAAATGCAAAGAACCTAGAATACTCATTGTAATCCTAAAGAAGATCAAAATTGGAGGACTTCAATTACCTGACTTCAAGAATTACTACAGGGCTATAAGAATCAGTATAGTATGAACAGGCATACAACAACAACAACAACAACAACAACAAAGAGACTAAGAACACAGAACACAAAGTACAGACTTTAGAATATAGAAATATAGAGTATAATCATTTATATGACTTATATGTCTTATATGTTTATTTGATTTTCATCAAAGACACACTAGCAATCTAATATAGAAAGGAAACTCTTTTCAACAAGTGGTACTAGAGCAAGTAGGTATTCACATTAAAAAGAAAGAAATTCTACCACTATTTTATGAAATTCAAAGTAAGATGGATCAGAGTCCTAAATACAAAAACTAAAACTGTAGGGCTTGTATAAGAAAATATNTATTTTCAGAATTTTGTTGAAAGATTTGTACAGATAGAATTTCCATCACTACCTGACTCTATTGATTTCTCAGGAAAGCAAACAGCAGCCTAGAGGCCGATTTAGTCTACTAGCACTAGACATACTGAAAATATGTTCTATGGGAAAAATACAGCAAAAATTCATTCCAAGACTACTACATTGAAAAGGAAAATATACTTTGGCTTCACACAAAGCACATCGTGAACAAGGCCAATCTCTCCCTAGCCACCAGATGTATTGTCTCAGAGGTAATGACTCAAATCAGGCAGCTGCAGAAAGCAGTAATGCCTCTACGCATAAAAATCTGTTTTAATTGTCTTGCTAATGCAGATGTGAGGCCTATAAGCATTTCTCAAGCAGTCAGCAGGTGAGTTATTGTCACCTTTTAACTTTTTTTGTATCTTAAACTATAAAGCTCATTCTACCAATTGATCTTTAGAGATAAAATGCCAAATGCTGCCGCTTTCATTCTT
>NW_007729790.1:0-570 GCF_000696425.1 Galeopterus variegatus | reverse complement strand
ATATATTTGGCCAATTTCCAACCACAGATGAGAACAACAGTTTGCCTTCACCACGTCTATCACAGGATTGATGCCAGTATAAAGCCATTGTCCTTTGTATCCTTAATTGTGCTTTCAATATTGACCAATAATCAATATTACCATACATTTTTAATTACCTTTTGCTTTTTATATTTGAAGTATCTACATTAATGACCTTTTAATCCTGCTGTCTTCTTCAACATTCTCAGCAGGTGATTTGGATGAAATTTCATAAAGAAACTGGAAGATAAAAGAGACTCAAGTCTCTTTCTCAAGAAATCTGCAAATTTTCTTGTGTTCATGACCATCGTTTGCTTTTTCTTCTACAATGTTTTATAAGGGAAGCCAGGGAAGTATAGTTAAGAGTGAGACCTATAAATTAAAATCTACCTATAATTCAATGTATAATTGTATCATATATTTATTAAATTACCTTGAGCCTAGTTTTTATATTGGAAATGGGAATGATGCCATATGTACCTCACTGGATTGGTGTGTACATTAAAATTAATGCATATTCATAGTATTAACAGAGTAAAGAAGAAAAAA
>NW_007729789.1:214820-225318 GCF_000696425.1 Galeopterus variegatus | reverse complement strand
GTTCTCTTTTTATAGATGACAAATCTGAGGCTAGCGGGGTTTTAAATAATTGGGCCAGGATTCAAACCTTTGCTTTCTGGTTCTAAAACTTATATGTGGTTGATTTATATAAACTATCAAGAAAATCTCAAGTAATTTCCAATTCTTCCTTCTGTCTGATAACCATATTAGTCAGCTGTTGCTACCCTACTGCTATGTAACAAATTACCCCCAAACTCACTGATTTAAAACAAGCATTTATTATTTACATACGGATTGGTGAGTTGTCTGGAGTTTGGTTGATCTCAGTGAGGCTTGTGTGGGCTTGGATTCAGGATGTAGGTTGGATTTAAGTCTGGGCCATGTTTCTCCTTCTGGGGCTCAGGCTAAAAGGCAGCCACTTCCCAGATCGTGGTCTTCTAATGGTCAATAGCAGGAACATGAAAGAAACATATAAAGCCTCTTAAAGATTTGGACTAGAACAAACACTGTCAATTTCACCTACATTCCATTAGCTAAAGCAAGTCACATGGCCAATACCAATATCAGTGTGATGAGAAATACAGAAATGAGTGTGAATACAGGGAGAGGAGTACGTATATAAATATTAACCATTAAATCTACCAGTTACTCTTTTCTTCTCACTGGCACAGAAATGTCACTGGACTCCGAGAAGGGCATTAAAAGAAATGTATTTGATTACAGAGTATAACAGCATTTTATTTTATGATTTATTAAAGTTATTCTATCATTTTATGACATTTTGTACCATAGGAAACTTAGTCATAAAGATATAGAGACTTGTATTATTAGAGACAGGGGCTCAGTGTATGTAGATAGATAGATAGATAGATATAGATATAGATATATGATAACTCCTGTTTAAAAGTAATTATTCCAGGGGAGGGAAGAGGGTGCAGGCAAAGGCCCAGAGGCTTTTCCAGTGTGTGTAAACCCATGAAAATAAACACCACCGATATCCCCCCAAAATAGTAATTATCACAATATGATGGTTACAATCAACCAAATTTGATAAAGACAAATTTAAGGTTCATCATTCTTCCAAAATATTATATACACCCTACAAGAGGAAGAGAAAATTTGTGTATTGAAAAGGGTCTTGTATTAAAAGCTATTTTAATGCTTTATTTGGTAGAGCAATGACTTATAATCCTCTTGTTCTACATGGAGCCACACTTTTGCAATGTGTACAACTCTCCTTAAACATTGCCAGTGTTTTTGAACATGTAGTCACCACTTTTGTTCTTAGCTATCTAATAAAAATAATACTTATAACTATTAATTTTTGATCTTTTATTATGTCAAACCCTTTACTATGAACTATTTTAGGTTGAGGATTCTCAGTTCATCTTTACCAGAAACTCGTGAAATAAGTATTACAGTTCTCTTTTTATAGATGACAAATCTGAGGCTAGCGGGGTTTTAAATAATTGGGCCAGGATTCAAACCTTTGCTTTCTGGTTCTAAAACTTATATGTAAATTTTTGAAGAAGGAAATCACCATTAAGATTATCACAGTCTACTTTGTTTGCTTCTCTTTGCAAACTATGACTACCCTAGCCTCTAACCAATGGTGTGCTGGTAAACCATTTCTTAAAAAGAGAGAGAGAGGGAGAGATTGTAAATTTTTGAAGAAGGAAATCACCATTAAGAATATCACAGTCTACTTTGTTTGCTTCTCTTTGCAAACTATGACTACTCTAGCCTCTAACCAATGGTGTGCTGGTAAACCATTTCTTAAAAAGAGAGAGAGAGGGAGAGATGAGAGATAGGCTATGATTTATAGTGTTCACCAATTTCTATGGTATAAATACTACTTCTATGGCTGCTTTCAACTTACCAATGCCTTAAAAATCAGCTCATGAAAATGCTGGATAAGCCAGCTCCCACAATACTCTGCTAATATGAATTCTATTTGTTCCACTAAGGGGGTTCTCATTTCCTTTTTCTTCTAATCATTCTTTTGTACTGCCTGAGTTTGTTCTCATACACCACCAAAACAATGAGTCAAGGTTAAGTGATTTTGAAAAGTAGTATGAAAATATGGTGCTTGAACCTTTGAAAACAAGCCACTGTGGTTTTGATGTACATGCTAATTACATATTCTATGATAAAAGGTAGCATAGTCATAAGATATCAAAGCACGTCATCTGTTACGTGTTCCTTATGATACAAGGAAAGAAACTAAGGCTCTCTTTGATCTTAAATAGCCAAAATTTCAGGGGACCAAAAGGAGGGGCATCTCCTTCTTTACTGTCTGATTCCATCTGAGATAAGCTATGTGAAATCCAGATAAATAACCGTGCTGGTTATATGGCCTTTTTGCTTTTTCATGTGAATGGAAATGGATTTGAATGGAGTAACAATTTGAGGGGAAATAGTCCCTCATTTAGCAAGTGTTATGTAAAAGAATGACACTAGCTAAAGTTTGCCTTTAAACAGCCTTACTATTCCACTATTCTTCCAAATAACCAAACCCTGACCCCAGAGTTAAGTGACGGCCACATGTTCTATGTATTCTCCACTCCCATTCTCCTTACATGAATATTTCCTTGCACAGAAACAAGAAAGCTCAATCATTTTTACCTTAGCCACATTAGAGTCTTTAAGAGATTTCTAGAGGTAAGTGTATATCAATTCTGTTCTCTCATTCACTAATTCAATTACTACATATTGGTAGTGTGCTATACGCCCTGTCTTAGATGTTGGGAAGGACACAAAAGTGAATTTGATCTTTTAAAAAGTTACAGTCCGGTAAGGAAGATAATCTGACCTATACCCTCACGTCCATAATATCAGGAGGAAGGTAATGGGCACATTGAGATCAGTGCTGTGGGTCCAGATTAAAACAAACAACCAACCAGAGACTTTCGCAGTGGAGATATCGGGAGTCAGGGAAGCTTTCTCAGAAGAGGTAGCATTAAGTAATAGGTAAGACGTTAACATATAGAAGTTAGGAAAGAGTGAGCTAGTCCTCCAGAATAGGAGGAGTCACAGAAGTAAATGTCCAGAGACTATAGTACAAGTATACACTGAGAATTCCCAGTTACTCAGTTTGGATGTAGCTTAACAAGGAAAATGGGGAGATGTAGAATGAAAGTTCAGCCTTGAAAAGACCTTGAGCACCAAGGTGCTTTTGAAACTAGTAACATTGTGAGTTGATAGCTGAGTGAGGGCACATTTCAGGAAGGAGATCTTGCTAAAGAAACTGCATCGTCAAATGGTTACCATCTTCCCCTAAGACCAGTCACACTCCTGGTCTAGCTGAGCTGTGAATGAATGAAGTATTTCCATCCTTGTGATCAATTCTTCTGACAGCTGAGTGGCCTTCATAAGAAATGACCACTGGCCCTGGCAAAAATGAAGGGAATAAACCCACAAAACAAGTGCCACCCCAGCCCTCCAAGGCCTCCATAACGTACCAGGGGAATGTGAGTTCCAAGCCAGTTTGGTAGTGAGCTTAGGAAGGTGCTAGAAAACCTAAGATGCACCACCTTGATCAGAACAACGAAGTGGTTGCCCACTTGTCTTTTGCTTTGTTTCTCTTGTCTGGTCCTGCTTAGGACTGAGGAGAGCTTTGGCAGAGTATCTTTAATCAGCTCCGAAAGGTTGTGAACTTTATTCCTATATCAGTGCAGCAAGATGGAGCTAGATAAATGTAGCCAAAACATTAAGTACCTTTCAAATGTTTTTTCTCTTAACTATGCAAATCCCCCAGAAAATAAGATTTTCATGTCTTAATTATGATACCTAGAGTGTCTTTTATTCTCAGCATGCTTGAGATAGCAAAGTAATTTTCAAGTTGAATGTGATTGTCTCAGACAGTCATGATTCAAATATTTAATCTAAAGGGAAAATTCCCAGAGAGCTTCTCTCATCATTTCTGTGGAGAATAAAAGCCTCAACTTTATATGATCTGATATTATTTCCATTATTGGCATTATGCTGTAGGCAAATATCCTTCAAGAAGCAAAGTCTACTTCCCTTGTGCTTAGCAAGTTAAGCACCACAAAGGCCCAATCTGGCCTTTATGATATGAGCTGCTGCTACCTTGTAATCTGTGAAGAATTTAATAACAATAATTTCACTTCATACAGTGCAGCCTTTAAGATTTAATTGTAGGGCCGGCCTGGTGGCTCACTGCTGCAGTGCGCCGCTTGGGAAGCCCGGCGGCGCTCCCGCCGAGGGTTCAGATCCCACATACAGACCGGTTCCCACTCACTGGCTGAGCGAGGTGCGGGAGCGACACCGAGGGTTGCGATCCATTGCCGGTCACGAAAAAAGACAAAAAGGAAAAAAAAAAAAGATTTAATTGTAGATTCTTCACACATAAAAAGTATCTCTTTTTTTTCCCCTTTAAAGACCTTTTTTTATTCAATGATCAAATTTCCTATTGGTTAGTTTCTCTATCAAAGTGCTGTCAGGTGGCCTGTGTAGGGGTGGGTGAGACTCTATAGATTGATTGCCTAGGGAATTGGATGAAAGAAACTTACTTAGCAAGCCACTGGGGTCATTGTCAGTTTTCTCATTATGCATTAAGAAGAAAATGTCATAAGTTAACTCTTCTTTTCTAAATTGCTGGAATTTTAATGTACCCCAAATCAGTAAATGTTATATTTCAAGCAGTTCTCCAAGTGTTGTCTTCAGACTACCTACAAACATAAATACAAATATATATGAATAAAATATACATATATTTTAATAAATCTCCTGGTGAGATTAAAAATGCAGATTCCTTGGGTACTCCTCAAACCTACTGCCTCAGAATTTCTGAGAATAGGAAACCAATAATTTACATTAAAAAAAAATAACTTATGTGATTCTTATGCACGTTAAATGTTGAGACTCGCCAATCTTTGTGCTTTTTAATTTCACTATTTAATTTTATCCTCACAAATGTTATATATAATAGTAGCCTCCCCAGACCTGTAGGTAAGGATGATGAGGTTGAGACTGTCTTATGTCCATGGTTCTTGAACTGTGTGCTGAGGCACCCCTGGACACTACAATGATCTCACAGAGCCCTACAGGATATTTAAGTTTTTCTGGGAAGATACAGTGACATTCAGCATCTATTGGAAAACTACTAGTTCCATGTAGTTCAATTTCACACTACCTATCCTTTGTACTTTTTGCTTTACAAATTCTGATGATGTCATATTTTTGTGTAGCTGGGTTTTCAGCGGTTGCTGTGAATAAAATTTTCTACCACACAAAAATCATTGCAGAATAAGGAATAGGAGTGCTGGTGTCCAATCTGATTCCAGCATTTAAGAAGTTGTGCAGCAACATTATTTTATAATATATGATGTATTTATATATAATTATATATATAACATGACATATTTTATAATTTACTTTTCAAAGTATACATATTATTTTTTTAAATGGCTGCTAACTTATTAGGACATAAATATTAAGATGTTTGAACTAATTACTTACTAAATGGAAGTATTAAATGTTCTTTAGACCTAGTGCACACAGTGAAAAAACTACTGGGACACTAAGGCACCACACGACCTTACAAAGTGGGGGAACCTCTGCTTTAAGTCATGAATTTGGGGAAATAAATTTAAGTCTACCTGGCTCTAAATGCTAAGTCTCTTCAATACTGCTTCTTAGATCATATTCTCCGCCATCAAGGAATTTCAGAATACGGGTGTGTATATGAACTGGCTCCAAAGTAAAATGCTTTTCAGAACTGACTCATTAGCATAGGAATTAATTATTCTCTCTCCACTAAAATGGTCAGATTGAACTGGATATCCAGTAACCTTGATTCTAGCACAGACTTTGCCCCTAGGTATGTGACTTGGGCTGGGTCACTTAACTTTTCTGTGTTTCTAGGTTTTAGCTGAGCCCTTCCTAGCTAACAGAGATAAAGGAAGAGGGTAGTTATAAATATCTATAGAGGCTTTAACTCCAAGGTACTGTGCTAAGTGTATTTATTTCCTCAAATATCCCAGAATTAGGTTTTTTTATTATTCCTATTTCATCGATGTGTAAACTAGGAAATAGAGAGGTGAAGTAACATGGGTCATTCAACACCAGAATTTATGCTCTTAATCACTGACTACAAGCATGATAAGTTGATTTAAGTTCATTTACAATCTTCAAAATAAAGTCAAACCTACTGCTCATTCAAACTGAGATCACAGGAGATTGGTATCGTATGAAGTCTAATAAAACGTCAGCCTTCACTAACAGTCTACATCTGAGGCCAAGAAGAGACCACCACTTTGGGCCAGATCAACTGTTAACCTCTGGAGACACCCTGCTTTCTGCTAAATCCCCACAGATCTGTCATCAAAGCAGGAGACCACAATAGATTGGAACAAAGTGAGCAACCAGGGCCAGATATAATCTCTGACTAGGCCAGACAAAGAGGACTAGAATAAGAAACCTGGATCAAGGACCAGGCAGTCGCTGCTGTGTATTTCCCACTTGCCTGTACCTCTCAACACTGTAGCCCTTCCTTCTATACCAGGATGCAGCTTCCAAAGAAAACTGATGAATATAGAAATACAGCTGTTCTTTTACGCAGGAAAATCCTCGGACTTGAAGAAAATAGGAAAAGGATTAATAGCACTGAGAGTGTTAAGTCAGGAAAAAACATGAGAAATCAGCAATCCATTGATATGAACAGTAGAATGACATTTAAACTTCACAAGGAGACCCAGGAGATCATGTTCAAGCATTTCTTCAAGGCAGAGAGATACCATCTCATTCAGGTTTTTATTATTGCCTGCAAAATACTCTTACAGCTAGAAATATAAAACAGGCCTTCACGAAAAGTGTTATGTTTACAACCTGTAACGTTGCAATTTGTTTTTTGAATGAAGATTCTGGAAAACCAGTGGTATCTCATTGGAAATTTATAGTTTTTTTGTTTTGTTTTGTTTGCTGATGGCTTGTACAGGGGTCCCATTGCACTTTTTGAGTTAGGGATAGGAAAGAGTGGATCAGAAGATGTACTGAGGATATTTGGTAATGAAATAGACATTCTCTTTCTTAGGGACAAAGATTTAGAAAAGGTTGGCCAGAGAGAGCAGCTCGTTAAATGACATGCCTGTCTCTGCCAGCAAAATAAAGGTATGAATTTCTCTACAAGAAATGGCTGGCTGCTTAGCTGCTGTTCTTTATACAGTTTCCTTGAGACCTCATTAGCTATACATGGATCGTATTTGTCTAATTGAGAAGCTAAATTATTTAGAAGTACTACAGGAATGGGCAGCCTACCCAGATGGAATTAATCTTATATATCAGTATTCAGCAGAGGATGCTGTTTACCTGGCATTTTCCTTCACTGAGTTCCCAAATCTTGACCACTGTCAAGGGACCTACCAGCTCAAATATCTCCCAGCAACAGTACTTAGAAGGTCCTTTAACTCAAGATCTTTGTGATGACAACAGAAGAGTTGATTAAGAATGATTGCTAACATTTTTGGCGCCTCTGTTGTCTGACTATTACTGCTCACAGAGCTTGATACGTTAACTCATTTAAATACCAAAGCAGTTTTTAGAGGCTTCAAGCCACAGAGTAACTTACACAAGTTTAAATTTTCTGACTGAAGTTTTCCATAGTATTAAGTAATGAGCTGTACTGGTGCTCCCCAACTTCCTTCCCTAGCATGAGACACAGGAAAAAAAAAAAAAAAAAACAGCATGCTGGAGTAAAGACATGCAACTGGTAAAGGCTAGATGGCTGATGGAATCAATGTCGTGACATAAGATCTGAGTGGTGCAGCTTCCCAAGTTTCTTAGATCTCCCACAAAAGAACCACATATTTTTACCCCTTACCTCAAGAAGAGTCTCTGCGTTGGTCAGCCTGTGTTCCTCACTGGGTCATGAGATATTGCTCTCATCCCATGCCACCTCCACTTAGATGTCCAATTCTTGAGTCACAGCCATTATTATAATCCTATTCATCTGGAATCTTCTTAGTGCTTACACTTTTGCAGAAAGTACAGTCTTCACCATTGACTCTTTATGAAACATTTGGCTTTCCTTTAACATATTCTGCAAATACTAATTGTGTGCTTTACCATTTAACAGGGATCCTTTGAATGATGCTGTTACTGGGGTCCACCCCTCCGAGTGCAAAACAACCAAGATCAGGGTAGGAGGAAAAGGTTTTATTACTTGTAAGTAAGGAGAACACTGAGGATGGCTCCCAAAACAGTGTCTGCCAGGACAAAGGAAGGATGTCATTTAACTTCCTGCCCAAGTTCTCATTGAGGTCCTCTCATGTAAATGAAGGACATAAGCTTGTTCAAGTTGGTTGGTTGACTATGGGACATAGTTCATTGATCAGTTCTGAAGCCAAGTTTGCATTTGGACATGGGAAGGAATGTGGCCTTTGGGCAACAGCAGGACCTCAGGAAGTTGTCACACGGGCTAAACCTTGAGCCCTTGGCTAGTACAGGTTACATTTCATAGATGGCAAATTGAGACTTCTGATCCACGACATAAACAGAAACAGATAGGTGTGGAGATCCCAGTCCCTCCTTGGGTGGAGATCTTAGTATTAAAATGAGACAAGTTCAACAGAGTTCATCTCTGGGGCCCTTATTTCAGCTTAGCCCCATACATTTTGAGGAAGTCTAGTATTTCGTGGTACATGACTTCCTGCTGCTTCCTGCAACAACAGAAACTCAGAACAAAGGGTTGTGACCAGTTCACTTTCTGTTTCGAACTTTTTAGCAGCAGCGAGCACCTGGGTGTTTAGGAGGTCCTGGACCCTAGGTTACAGTGCCACAACTGTGTGCATCCTCTCTCTGGCTCTCATTCTGGATCTGCTGAGACAGTGCTCCCTAAGTCTCCAGGACTGAGGCAAGAGTGTTTGATTCTGTTCTTGTTCACAGGAGATCTCACTTCCTGCTTCAAGTCTGAGCTAGACATGGTTTCCCTGCGGTGCAGTACTTCCTATATGACATAGTTAGAATTTCTCTATGACAGGGCTTGGTAACCTTGTTTTGTAATGGGTCAGACTGTACAGGCTCTGTAGCAACTATACAAACTCTGACATTGCAGCATGAAAGCAGCCATAGACAATATGTGAATGAATGACTGTACCTGTGTTCCAAGAAACTTTATTTACAGTAACAGGTATTAGGCTGCATTTGGCCCATGAGGACAGATTTGGCCCATGGGGTCACAGTTCTCTGACTCCAACTCAGAAGTTACTACCTTTGGCATTCTTTTTTTTTTTAAGGGTGGAGGCAAGAGATTACTTTTTAATCACATCAGATATTCAACAGTCAATCATGATCTGCCTTTTGAAAGGGTATATCTTGGGGTCTGGACTTTTATCCTTCTTTGCAACTTGTTTACGGTCTCCGAGTAGCTTTACTTCTGTTAGGATTCTTTCTTTGTATCTCTCTCCATCTGGAATAACTGGCTGCAAGATTTTTAGGCGGGAAACGGTATGGCATTATGGAAAAGCTACCAATATCAGGATACCTGGATTCTAGTTCCCATGCTGCCATTTACTAATTAATTCAGTGATGGTGATTCTTCAGAGCACTTACATACCTTACCTGTAAAGTAAACACATCTCACAAGGTTACTGCAAAGATAAAATTACTAACAGGAGCTTTTGATTCTGGCCTCTACCTCTTGCTTAAGAGGTTAAGTTACTTAACCTCTCTAGACCTCAGTGTCATTGCCTGAAGAATGAGACCTTGTGTAGTCTGTTTCTGTTGCTTATAACAAAATACTTGGAACTGGGTAATTTATAAAGAAAACAAAACTAATTGCTTACAGTTTCAGAGGCTGGGAAGTCCAAAGTCCAGGGAACACATTTGGTGAAGGTCTTGGTGGTGGCAACAGTGTCCCAGGGGTCTCACATGGCAGAAAATGGCAGAGCAGACAGAGACTAACCTCTTGTGCTCTTATTTTAAAGCCCTCAGAACCATGCCCCTGACCACCATTTTTAATCCATTCACTAGGCATGGTCCTCAGAATCTAATCACCTCTTCAAGGACCCACCTTTCAATTACCATAAAAGGATTTCCCACCCTCAGTTACAGTTACAGTGGGAATTAAGCTTATAATATATGAACTTTGGGGACACCATACAATCAATGCACAGCACCTTGTAAGAATTTAATGAGATAATGTCTGTAGAGTGACCACTGCAGAGCTTTGCACATAGTGTCTATACTAACTAGTAACATTTTTATTTATCACTGTACTTAAGATGATGATGGAATGTTTCATAAATTCCACACCAGAACATACATTCAGACACAATGTACATCTAAATTACCTTGTCTTCTACCATTAAATATATTTGGCTACTTAAATAACAAATTTTATTTCATCTTACTCACATGCTTTCTTGAGCTAGAAATTTGAGGATGGAATACCATTTGCAAGCTACCTAAGACCTATTTTTCTAATTTGATTCATGTGGGTATATTTGACAGGTAAGAGAAAGGAGCTTTTAGGCTGTACGAGGTTAGAAAAGGGGACATCCAGGCCTTTTTTTTCCCT
>NW_007729789.1:211595-214337 GCF_000696425.1 Galeopterus variegatus | reverse complement strand
GAAAGGAGCTTTTAGGCTGTACGAGGTTAGAAAAGGGGACATCCAGGCCTTTTTTTTCCCTGAGCTATTAGTTAAATTTGTTTGGCTCCTGAAACACCAATGAATTGAAAAGGACTTCCATCTTGCTTCAGCTCTGAAATGTTTCAACTCAGACTTTTTTATGACCCTTGTTTTTTTCTCTCTCCTCCACCCCAAAAACCTCTGAAAGCAATTTTTAAAACTCAACATGAAATGTAAGAATGAATTACTGTAATCCCTCGACAGCCACAGGGATCACGTTCCTTCATGAAAAGTAGCATGGTTGGAAAAACTGCAGTAGAAAGATCAAGTACTCATATAAAATAGAGGGTTAGGGCAAAAGCAATAGAAATGGCTTTAATAGTTTTTAAATGTGGTTGATTAAAGTTCTAGAAGGCTTTTGCCTCTGAAACAAACTGAATTTCTTATGCTAAAGCTTTATGAGAATGTTGATGCCAATCTGCTTTTTGTTCCTTTGTAGGGGACTGATATTTTTTTTCTTTTGGGAAACTTTGCCTGAATCATTATCTTATGTATTTAGGAAATTTTGCTAATTTTCCAAGGGCATAATAGAGTTTGAGGTAGATTCTCCCATAGGCTCTGTTATCTAGACTGTACCTCTTTTTTGAAGTGTTTTTTTGAAGTTTTAAAATCAGCATTTACTGTCTTCGAAATCACTTGTGCCTGCTTTTTTGTTTCCTCAAGCAAAATCCTTTCTAATTGATGAAAATTTTCACCAAATATCACAGTACGTAAGTGCCCATTTTCCTGGACATGATACTCTCTCATGAGGAGTTACAGAAATAAATATCCTGTCTCTGCTATATCCTATGAAGTCATATCACACTTATACAGATAAAAGGAAGAGTGAACAGCAACGGTTGTTTAGTTCTTCAGCATATGTTTTATTTGGACATACAGTGTTCATAAAATTTCACACATAAAATATATAGTTTAGGGATCAGCAAATTTTATCTGTAAAGGGCCAGATAGTAAACATTTTAGGCCTTGAGGGCCATGGGGCTCTGTCACAAATCCTTAACACTCCCATTGTAGGGAGAAAGCAGCCATAGGCAATATGTAAATAAAGGGGTGTGGCTGTGTTTCAATAAAACTTTTTATGCAAAAGCAGGTGGGGTGTTGGATTTGGTCCCCAGATCTTATAGATTCCCAATCTAGATCATCACCTCTCGTGGGGGTGGAGGGATGGGAAAGGGAGACCAGATCAGTACCTCTGGGTCTGTACTTCCAAATCATCATAACAGCCCTGATCCAATTAATAAATCTTCTTTTAGACACACATGAGCTATATAATATAGTTTGCCGCAGTCTCCACTACTCCTTATGACACTCACAACCCAGTCTGCTTGTATCATTAGCATACTTACCTGACCTCGACAGGATTTAGACTAAATGATTCTGATGTAGGGGATATAAACTAAATCATGCATATGCATAATTATTGATAGATAAATAGTAAACGTTATCTTAACTCTGGTGAGCCAAAATATGGGTGGCAAGACTGCAGTTAGAAATTGACATGTACTCAGTCAGTGATTAAATTGGCATTGTTTGATGGAGCACTGTTTAGAAGCTGTAGATATAATTCTTCGTATAGAAGTGATAGTTTGATGTTCTGCACAAATTCATAAAAACAACATGTCTACCGGGAAGCTGCCAAAAAAAAAACAAAAAAAAATCAGTGATTAAATTGGCATTGTTTGATGGAGCACTGTTTAGAAGCTGTAGATATAATTCTTCATATAGAAGTGATAGTTTGATGTTCTGCACAAATTCATAAAAACAACATGTCTACCGGGAAGCTGCCAAAAAAAAAAAACGTCAAGTATTGGGAGCTAGTTCCTGTTCTATTTATTTAAATATTTTATACCAGTGTTTGAGATCAAATGTCAGGGCAGAGCTTCTCAAAATCTGGTCCCTGGAATATGTGCATCAGAATAAGAGGTGGGAGGGGCATATACTTGTAATTAGATTAGAGCTGCAGATTCCTAGGCCTACCACAGATTTCCTGAATCAGCCTTCCAGATCTGCACTTTTAAAGGGTCCCAAGATGTTATACATTGCAAAATTTGTGAAGCTGGTCCTATAAAACAAGTGCAGGTATGGTACATCCTGTGCATTTATTAGATGTAATTTAAATTTCTTTTTAACAGAAAAGCAGCAGGATGCATCTTCAGGCCAGAGTCAATTTCATGTAAGAACATTTACTCCAGACACAGTTAAGTATTGATGAAGAGGTTGTTTATCTGTGGCAGAAAGAGCTCCACGCTGGGTCTTCTAAAAATTGGCTGTGTGGCCTTGCACCAGACACTTAACCTCTCTGGTCTCAGTATGCCAGTAAGGGCAGAAATGAGGTCATTGCTAAAGTACCACCAAGACCCCTTATCTTTGAACCTTGACTTTGAAATTCTATTAAATAATTCCTATGCTGGAGCATATGGTACTGTTGTATTTCATTAGAGAGGTGGAAGAAAATTATTCCCTCTTAATAGGTGACTCACCTTTATTCCAGTAGAGCAGGGCTTCCCACCCTTGGCTGCACATTGACATTACACAGAGAGCTTTTTAAATTCCTGATGTCTGGGCTGTCCGCCTGGATTTAGACCAACTAAATCCAAATCTCTGGAGGTGGAACCCAGGTATTGATATTGTTAATGCTTCCCACATGTTTCTAATGTGCAGCCAAGGTAACAACAGCTGCAC